>NW_027210913.1:45000-232500 GCF_029030835.1 Brachyistius frenatus
GGGCCGAAGGTTCACCTTCCAACAAGACAATGACCCGAAGCACACAGCTAAAATAACAAAGGAGTGGCTTCGGAACAACTCTGTGACCATTCTTGACTGGCCCAGCCAGAGCCCTGACCTAAACCCAATGGAGCATCTCTGGAGAGACCTGAAAATGGCTGTCCACCAACGTTCACCATCCAACCTGACGGAACTGGAGAGGATCTGCAAGGAAGAATGGCAGAGGATCCCCAAATCCAGGTGTGAAAAGCTTGTTGCATCATTCCCAAGAAGACTCATGGCTGTACGAGCTCAAAAGGGTGCTTCTACTCAATACTGAGCAAAGGGTCTGAATACTTATGACCATGTGATATTTCAGTTTTTCTTTTTTAATAAATTTGCACAAATTTCTACATTTCTGTTTTTTTCTGTCAAGATGGGGTGCTGAGTGTACATTAATGAGAAATAAAATGAACTTTTTTGATTTTAGCAAATGGCTGCAATGAAACAAAGAGTGAAAAATTTAAAGGGGTCTGAATACTTTCCGTACCCACTGTATACTTCACTATACTTTATGAAATGTTGGACCACAGTCTATAGTATGACTTTTTTATGAAATGTTGGACAACATACTATAGTATTACTTTTTTTTTGTTTGTTTATATTTTTGATGACACACTATTGTATGACTTTTTAAAAATATTTTGGACAGCATGCTATAGTATGAAAAATGTAGTAATTTGTTTTGATAAATCACATACATTTTCCTAGAATTTTAATATCTACTTAGTTTTTTTTAAGGGATTTCAACGCTTTTCTTGGAATTGCCTACGGATTTCAATTACATCTACAAAAAAGTTTATGTTATGGTACTAAATGTATTTGTTTAGTCAATTAAATTGTATCCTTGCATTTACTTAAATGGTTTATGTCACTGTGGTAAATGTAGTCTTTCAGATCCATTTCAATTTTTTACTTACATTTACTCACATTTTTAAGTATATTTATTAGATTTTACTGGTTTGGAAATATATTCTATTTTTTTGTGTAAAATTGTGCCGCCACAATTTTGTTTAGTTTTTGCAATGTATTAAGTGCTGTAAAATCTTTAACCTTAATGACAATGAACTGTACATTTTGTGTGAGTGCATTGTGCTCTTAAGCCTCCTTATTAAATTACATTGATTTAAGTCTTATCTATGAGGAATTGTGATATTTTCTGTGAATGTTCCTGTGTACTTACTGTGTTGTCCATCACTGACTTTGGGCTGAGAGATCGAGGCAGTGAGATACTGGCAAAAGAAAACGTATACAAATTTGGCAAGATGACTGTTTTTGATAGCAAGTTCTGCAAAATAATAAAATCATTATCATGCAGATTAAATAGTGTTTTAATAATCCTGAAAAAATATTTTAGATTTAGAATGTTAATTTTGGTCAAATATATTACATTTGAAAAAAATGCAATTTTACAGAACATAAACTTTATCGGAAAAAATTTGGGCACCTCTGGTCTATATGAACATACATTTGTGATATCAGTTTTATACTATTTTAATTTTTTTGTTGGTACGCGAGCACGCCTGGAGTTAGTCACACTCCTAAAAAAGATAATACCCATTGAGTTAAAACATTTGATGACGCATCAAACAGGGCTGGAAAATCAGTTAAAATCAAATGTAATGATATAATTAGACCAAAATAACCTGCGAATTGCTAAAAATAGGTTCACAGATCATAGAGAGATCATAGAAGAAGAGTTGATAGTTAATTTTATTATGGGTTCTTCAATAATTATGGACATATAATCATCTCTTTACAATACAACATAAGATCAGAAGAGCATGACAGACCACTTTAACAGAATCTCATAGTTTAAAAAAAAAATCAATAAATAAGAGCATAAATAAACCAAATATATGTTTTCAACTTAGATATAGATTCATATACTAATATTGTGTCTGCATGCGTCATGAAACATCCTCATCATTGTCTGTACAAACACAAGAAATCGGTCGCAGGTACAAGTGGGTAGGTAACATACAGAATGACGTTATGAGGCTACTAGACCGTACTGAGGAAAGGCCCAAAATAGAAAACAACGGACTCAGGAAGCACTTTATAGAGACCTCACACACACACACACACACACACACACACACACACACACACACACACACACACACACACACACACACACACACACACACACACACACACACACACACACACACACACACACACACACACACACACACACACACACACAGTGCATCTTCCAAATGGAAATATATACAAATGAAACGCATACAAACTTTGTACCACATGGACTCTTGCACACACACACACACACACACACACACACACACACACACACACACACACACACACACACACACACACACACACACACACACACACACACACACACACACACACACACACACACACAGTTTGAGTAACATATCACCATGTCTGGGAGACCCTGATTTGTAAAACTACATTTCTCAACTCTTCCTGAGGAAAAAAAGCACACAAAGCCAGTGAGCTTAAACATCATATGTTGTAGTTACACGTGTTTTCAGCCATTCTACATCCAAGGTTGTCACCTATGTAGAGGACTGCCAATATCAAATAATGAATTCATGAAGAGTGTTTCCTGTTTGACATCATGTAGGAGCATTTTAAATTGAAATGTCCAAAATCCTGTTTCAGTTTCATCTTTGAATTTAAAAAAAAAAATTAGAACATAACTTCATTATGTGCAAATTTTAATCCATAATTAACATCCAGATAATTCTTTTTTTTGCTTATAAAGAATGGTAGGTTTGGCAAGATGCTGTATATATACACATATATATATGATACAATATAACTAAAGTCAAATGTCATTGTATTTTGCATGAAAAAGATACAAATTATGATGATTCTTGGTTATTATTTTTATGCTTCGTTATGTTTTTCGAGTTGTTTGTCCTGTTTTTGTGAAAGTGATATCTGAAGAACCTCTTGAGGGAATCTTTTCAAACACAATTATGCACTTGGCCTCAAGGATGAACAGTGACCTCTCTACAGATAGAGAGCACACATGTTCACTTGTATGCATCAATGATGTGTATAGATTTGGGTAATCAAAGGTTAAAGGTCAAGATGACCTCACGTCTTTATCTGCCATTCTATTCTTGTGAACGCAATATCTCCGGAACTCATTGAGAAAATATCTTGAAATTTGGCACAAACATTCACTTGGACTCAAGCATGAACTGATACGATTTTGGTGATCAAAGGTCAAAGGTTAAGGTTACTGAGTTCATTTTGTTTTCCCTTTGTGAATGTAATATCTCAAAAACCCTTTCAGGAAATCACTTTAAAGTTTGGCACAGACATTCACTTGGACCCGAGAATAAACTGATTTGATTTTGGTGGTCAAAGGTCAAAGGTCAAGGTTACTGTCATCTCACATCAATCCATGTTTACAAGCACGATATCAGGGGAACACCTTGAGGAAACCTCTTCAAGTTTGGCACAAATGTTGACTTGAAGTGAATAGACTTTGGTGGTAAAAGGTCAGAGGTCATGTTCACTGTGACCTCACATCTCTCTCATTTTTGTGAACGAAATATCTTTGGAACGCCTCAAAGAAATGTCTCCAAATCTGGCACAAACATTCACTTGGACTCGAGGAAGACGTGAGTAGATTTTGGTTATCAACGTTCAGTGGTTAAGGTCAATACAACCTCACATCCATCCTGTCCATCAGTCCTATTCTTGTAAATGCGATATCTCAAAGCGCCCTCACAGAATTTCATAAAATTTGACACTGACATTCAATTGAATGCAAGAATGAACTGATTACGATTTGGAGGTCAAAGTTAACTGTGACCTCACGGAATATATTAGTGCTGATAACTCAATAGTTGCAATATCTAATAGGATAAAATGACTATTATTCTTTTCTGTCCATTATTGAACACCAAAACTGAGTAGATAGATACGTAATTGGTGACATTACGTGTCCATCTAGAAATTGTGGTGATTGTATAGACCTTCTGTGCTGTAAGGATTGAAGATGTGTGTAAACCATCCGAGTTTTAGAATTCATGGCTTCTTTGCCGCAACATGTATATGGGTTTTGACAGATATACATGTAAATTACAACTTGATTGGTTAGCGGAGGGATACAACCGGTAGGCAGTTATTCCAGTTTAATATTAGTTTTTTATGTATGGGAGTTAATTTGTTAATCTGGGTGCCCATTATGCAAGTTCAAACATTAGGATTTTTTTCTATTTTAAATTTGATCAATTTGCAAATAGCAGAAAATGACATTTCAATTCATATAATGTTTCAATATTGGCAGACCTTCATAGTTTTCTCCCTTTGTTGTTTTTAAGTTTGACACTGTGGTTTCAAAACATTTCTCTGGCAGTCATGTTTTATTTCCAACTAGGAAGCCAGTGACTGTATTCAAATATGATTATCTAATGTAATTATATCTGAAGATTTATAAAGATCTTTATTTGAGAAGCCTCCACAGTCTAAAACAGAACACTAAAGTTTCACTATGTGCATATCTTCCTGTATCTCCTGTTCACATTCGTGTCATGTTGTTCCTGCTCTACACCTCCTTCCCAAATCACAGACAGAAAGGTTGCTACTAGAACACAAAAAAATGATTCAGTAAATGGTAAACAAAAACAAAAAAGAAAAAGAAAACATACTCATTCAGCAGCTGGATTCCCCTCTTAATAAAAGGGGTGTTTCACATTGAATATGGCTCACTGTAATTGTCACTGTCATCATTTAAACACAGAGGTAATCAGATCCTGTACAAAATTACACCCCCCCCCCACACACACACACACACACACACACACACACACACACACACACACACACACACACACGCACAACTTATCTTTACAAAGGAAGAAAATAAATACAGAATACTTTCATCAATAACACACCATCATCATCATAGAATAGTCTGTAGAATCGTCTAAATCCTACTTTTGATTTCCAGACACTTTCTCTGGAGATATGAATGGCAGTTATATAAGGTCATCACGATAAATGTTGGCGTAAGTAGTAGTAGTAGTATAAATGACAATATCACAGCTAAACAACATGAAGTGGCTCCAAGAGTGTCGTCTTGGCCCCGAAGGTGTTTCTTTTGTCACGGTTGAAACTGGGTCTGGTCCAGCTGTTCTGTGGAGTCCAGCTGTGGAATATGAAACCTGGAATGTTTTTTTTTATGGCACTTCAGCACTCGATCAGAAAGTCCAAAACTGTGTAGCAGTAACAGGCAGCAGCTGCTCATCAACACTGAGTCCTCATTTACCTCTGTGATTCCTGCTGTGTTTACTGGAGGACACATTCCCCCACACAATGGGATGAATCTAAACTTAATTAATACATTTTCTGTGCTTTTCATTAGCTTTTCCCCCCCTTTTGCATTAAATGAGCACTCCAGCAATTTAGAATGACACTTGCATAAATGGGGAGGATTTGCAGAGGGTGATATATCCTGACTAAAAGTCTTTAGTATGGGTCACACTCCAAAAACACTGGTTCCTATATTTCCCATAATGCAACTTGAAAGTGTCTGTATGTTAGATTCTCCTTGCCCAGTTCACACTCACATCCCAAATCTGTAGCTCCACTTTGTAACACAAACCCGAGCTAAAAATAACCCTGATGACATCACCGTGACATTATCAAGGTTATTTCCATCGACTTGGAAAAGCTCCTGAGGATATTATACAACTCTTGGAGACCAAGTGTGACTCAAAGGGATGAGTAAATGGACTTCCATGCATTAAGTCACTGGAGTGCCCTGTTAAAGTGACAGAAGCAGAAATGACAAAGAGCATTTTGATGCTAAATGTGTTTCCTACCAAATGCTTGTAATTGTTTTAATGTATGTGTAACACTAAAATATTTGCTTTTACATTTTTAATGTTAGATTCAAAAATCTAAAGCTTTAATTATTACCGCACTGAAGGTTCAAATTATGTTTTAGTTTTATGACGGTAAACCAACCAGTAATATTTCACACTATTTTTATCATCCTGACGCATTATCCTTTCTGTTGCTGTCGCTCTTATTCACAAGACAGTTACATAGCTCGTGAGCAGTTTTGGTGGAATTAACTATTTTTCTTTCCTACCCAGGGTCACACAAGACAAAAACATAATTATCATTTCAATTACAAACCTCTAATCTTTGGAGAAGGTCAACATACCTTCTCTGGATGGAGCTGCTGATTGTTCCTTTGCATTGTTGTACATTCTTTCAAAGAAATTAATCAAGACAAAAGTACTCTGAATAAGACCAACAAAATAGACTAATTCTCTTTGACCACAATTGCTTTCGGAGTATAATCTAAAATAGTACAAATAAATCAGTAATGGCAATCCATTGGCACAAACTGAGCAGCTGACTTCCCAGGATTTAACTGAGAGTCTGGTCACATTAACATTTCAGGATGATATATTTAAATAAATATCATTCAGCTGAAGGGAATTATCCTGTTATTGAGGCCCAAACTCACTGCGTGAAACGATGGGGTCTGGCTACGCTGCATTGGGGATTGTTTTCGAATTGTTGCATCCTGATGGGCACAGAATTCGGGTTAAGTTTGAAACTATTCTAGCAGCCTTTAACCGATACCAATCATTGACCAATATTTGACTTATGTTGTGAGGCCAACCTGTAAACAACAGAGTCCCCGCCCCAAATGTGAGCAGAGGAGAGCTACATTTCAAAACAAACGCTTGACTTCAATATCATTGCACTGCACCGCCCCCTTCTGGTTGCTGACTGGTTCAGACTGACTGAGGAACCTTTATACAAACAGGGTTTATCAGCAGCAGGCTAGAACGCAGTTATCATGAACACTGAATGGAGTGATAGTCACAACCTGCTCACTGTTTTCACATCATTCTAATTGTAATATGTAAATGAGCTTAGGAAACCTGAAGTGAAGATACTTTTATTGTCCTTCTGAAGAGGATGTGTTATTAATGAGTAGCATTTCAGTTAGAGAGACAGCCAGATATCTTAACTGATAGTGAACCTCTGCTGGTGCCTGTAATCACGATGTGAAAGAGTGTCGTCTTTTGCGGGTTTGATGTGTCCAGACTCTCAGTCAATAAAGTCTAATCACCTTTCAAAAACATTTGGAGCTGCAATTTTGTACCCAAAGCTGTCCACTGAAGCTGAAACTATGACAGTAATGTTGAAACGCTAACATAATATACAGTAAGTAATAATGTCAGGACATTTCAAACATCATCCAAAATCAAGATTTCATAGTTTTTCAAAGATGCAATGTAGATTAAAAATGGTCTTATTTGTTGACAAAAAACAGTACGAACGTAATATTCAGCTTTCATTCTACCATGTTGGGGCAAAATGTATTACTGAAATAGTAGTCTATTAACTATTTGTCCTTTTGTTCAGTGATCTTTTGATGTTGGTCCCTGGAAACTCCTGGCAATTATTGGGTTACTACTGATGGCAAAATTTATAGCCCTTCATGTCCAAAATCATGTGATGGTCGTGGAACGGACAGCTCTTTATCTACGTCACAACCAGTTTCAAATTAGATTTCTAAAAATCATTTTAATCTTGGCATAGCTTGTCTTAAGCTCTGTCTATTTTAATGGTAAAACAATCAAAAAAAATACAAATAAAAAAATCCATTTGAGTAGTTTGATTGCATGACCAGATTAATGACTGAAGAGACACCATTACATTCATACCGTACTGCATTTTCTACTCCATCTCATCTCGTCATTTATAGGGTCTAAAGTTTAAAGTGAATCTCTTCACACTTTGATAAAAAGTCAATGTCTCCACTAAATATTGCTTCAGTCTAAATGTACCCTGTAAACAAGTCATCTTGAAACCCGAGGAGAAAGGATGTAAAAATCAAACCAAAGAGGGAAGAAATGAGAACAGGTGGTGATACTAATTATCAAGATTATTAGGCATGATTTGTTATCTACCTGATGGCTTTCTGTGTTACACAATGAGGGCTCAAATAAAATTGTTTCTTATTTTTGAGCTTTTGGTAATAAAAAAGCTGAAGGAGATGGGCCAAGGACACGAGCCACCGAACAGTTTTGAAACAAATCCCCATTTTGAACCTGGAGAAGTGTTTTAGTAAACCTGGTAAACCTGTCTGATGGCTCCTGTTTGCAGTCCTCTGTGGAGTCCAATAAAACAGCTGTTAAACTGGTGAGTAAAAATGAGCGCGAGCCAAAAGATTAATGTCCAGAACTGTAAAAATACATCAAAGTTTGTAAAACAACAGAAATTTTGTTGAAAAAGTTTCACCCATTTTTGAGAGCGTTCACCCTACAGGAAGAACATACCAGCTGATAAGTACATGAAGTCCTTCAGTTCCTAAGAACTGACGTAATGTGTGGATGGAGAGGAGGATGAAACATAAACAGTGATCATGGCGTTCTCTTCTACAGAGGGAAGAGAGAGACACTGTTTTTATATTACACCAGTCTGCAGTGTTCGTACAGCCACAAGACCTGAAAGAATTATTTCATTGTGTGAGTATACCTGTTCATTATGGGTGAATGTGAATCAGTGTGTTTGTGTAAGATTGTCCATCACCTCTTTAAATTTACATATTTGTATAACATTTAAAGACTTTAAACATCTGCCAAAAGTCAAACCATGTCCTGTGTGATCTGTAACCTGTAAGTTTGTTTACCACAAATACTGTATGCTTCAAACAAACTTCTATTTCTAACTTTCTTGTTGTCAGATCATGTCAAAGGTCAGTGCTCCTAGCTGCTGTACAATGTAAGGAGGGGTGAAAGGCTCATGGCCTCTTTCTGTGGTTTCCTTCTGTGGCTTCCTTCTGTGGCTTCCTTCTGTGGCTTCCTTCTGTTTCTCTTACGAGAGCGGATCAATAAGTTCTGAGACTGCTCCTGTTTCCTGCGAACGATGCGCAGCACCGTTACATGCACGGAGCAGGAGGAAGATATAATCTATGAGGGCTAATCATTTTGGAGAACCAACGTGCCATTGCGTCACAGTTCAGGTCATTTTCACCAAATATTTTCCCTCAGAATGTCACAGTAAAATTTGATATTGACCATCTGACCCTGGAGGACGAACTCATGGTGCAAAATCCTGTGAATGTCAGAAAAAGCTCCTGGTTGTGCGTCTGACCTGATGCACCTTTTTCGGATTTGGACAGTTGAAAGCATTTGGACGCTACGCCAATTAGAAATGCAAATGTCCCTCAAAACACCTTTTCCGGCTCATTGCTTCATTGCCATAGACTTCTTGAAGCATTTCAGGAGTCTCTGCTGCCAATGTCCAGAGTTTGATGTGCACCCTCCAATCATGTTCCTGTAGAAATTGTAAACACGCTGGACCATTGCTCACAAAAATATGGATAACTCAGTTGTTGATTGTGATCAAGCGCCGAAATTTGTAACACTTACTCGTTAGGGTTATATCTTCCTCCTGCTCCGTACACGTCTTGGTGCTGCGCATCGTTCGCGCACAACAGGAGCAGTCTCTGAACTTATTGATCTACCCTCGTCAACTTTTCCATTTGATTATGTGCATAAAAAGATGCAGAAGTTGATGTGTAAAGACTGAAAACAGAGCTTTTTTTTTAGGCATTCTGACAACTTAAACCCAATCAATGACCACAATCCTTCATGTCCTTTATGTTAATCAATTAGGGAACAAAATAATCTCACCACAAGGTCCATTCAGTCACTGTTTTAGAGTTTTAGACCTCTGATCTTTCTCATCAGATAAACACATAATCCTGAAAGTTCTCAGAGAAATGAACATTTAAAGTAGCTGAAACTATTTAAATTCATGTCAATTTAAGAGGGGATTGTTTTCTGGTGGTGGAGTCCATACAGTACACTATGGAAAACCACTGCAACACAGACGTAGTTATGGCTATATAAGAAGCCATATAAGAAGTGATGGCTGGTTGGAATAATGTAGCTAGAAGTTGTAAACATATTTGAAAACAGTGTTCCAATGTTACAGGTATGCGGCATGTGTCCACATCATGGGTCTAGTTTTGGTCTACACTAATGAGCCAAGCCATTATGAATCTCGTAACAAGAACACATCAAGGCGAAGGATATGCAGCATTAGACGGTAAGTGAGCATTGACTTTGACAATGGTCGACGAGGTCGGGTGGTGAAAAAACAGGGTTTTTGATTTTTTCCCAGTCGACAGTGGTGAGTACCAAGGAGGGACGAATCCTGAGCCAATGACAGGGTGTTGGGGGATGTACTGGAACAAGTCCAAGCCACACTGATACCATCCAAAAAGTACAGGATGCAACGGCTCTGGGGTGGTGATAATGTTTCAGTCCATCAGTATATTAGAGGTTTGGACAGCACTTCCAGTTTAGGGTCATGGATGCTACCCACTGAGGAGCTCAGTATCGAGGATTATTTGGGTCCTAGAAATTAAAATGCAGATGGTTTGGAAGGTATTTTTAACGCAACGTTGCTGCATGGGCATGATTTATACCACAAAAAGCTCAAATCGGCTTCATTTTCAGAATTAAACTTCTGTGTTATACTGTGCAAAACTTTTGGCCTCTAAAAGTGAAGGGAGGATGTTTTCAAAAAGGATGGCAATAATAGTTTTAAATAATTATCCTATTCAGATCAATATTTGGTGTGAGAATCATCTCTGACGGACTCCGTGATGTTGAGATCAGGGCTCCATGGGGGCCCGACCATCTGTTGCAGGGATAATTCATTATGACTCTGGTTGAATGTCTGGGCTCGTCGCAGTGGTGATTTGACCAATCAAATGGCTCCCTTGATGGTGAATAGAGAGTAAAACTTTTGCATAGTACTGCATGTAAAAGTAATTGGTAAAAGAAATTACAGTAACTTAACACCCACTTAAATATTTAGTCTTTTGCTGGCCTCCAGTGGTTAAACATCTCACCTCCCTGCAGTTGTACACAGGCACATGAAACAGAATTAGTAGTGGAATTAAACACTCAAAATAAGAAGAAAAAAGTATTAACTGCGTTGCAATAAAAGTTCAGTATTGATGGTGAAAACAGAAATGGAGGTTAATGGGACAAGAGCTCAGATCAGTATTTGGGTTTTCTGCATGCTTTCTTTTAGAAATGGGAGATTAAATTTATAATGCATTTGCATTTTTTTGTGATTGTGAAAGAAATCGGAGAAGGTCGAAATAAAAATAACTTTTTTTTTAAACTGCACAACTCAACTGTTGAAAACAGATGAAAAAAACTTTTGAAGTATGATTTCTAAACGGATTTATAGATGTATGTCCTTCTGCCCTGTAATGAGTGAAAGTCCCAGACCATACCAAGGAGTATGTAATGTATTTATTGTTTAGACTTGACTGAGTTCTGATTCTGAGAAGAAGCTGCATTACATTTGTGGTAAATATTATTAACCAGGAGACAGATCAGCAGTGGGGGCGGGTATATATTATTGCAAAATTATTATACTGCAATTTGGTTACACTCCTTTACCTTGGTGTGGACAACCATACACCTTTGTGTTTTGTGTTGCGTGTGTGTACTTGTGTACTGCGTGTATCCCTGGTAGTGTCCTCATAGCCTTGTCTGAGCCTCAGGGATGTAGATCTCGATGCTGTCAGCGCTCTCTGTGGCTGAGTTTTGTCGTACGGATGCCGCTCTCTTGGCAGCCATCAGGCGCTTCCTGGCGTCCTGCCGCTGCTTCTCTGAGCTCTCCAGTGAGCGGTCTCTGGACAGGGGAGGGTGGTGGGGAGGGCCCATGGGTGGCTTTTTGGGCACTGGAGGTGGGAGCCGCCTCTCCTGGTGGGAGAGGACGGTAGTGGGGAGGGCAGAACATTTTAGGAAAAAGACATGGGTTTGTATGTGAGTATGTGTGCCTGTGATGCCCATGTTTAATACACCAGGGCTTTGGTTTAACGTGTGCCTGCACACTTAAACATGTGTGTAGAAGAGAAGGTAACAGGTAGAGTCTTTAAAAAAAAAAAGGGCGGGAAGCTCACCTAGGCCTTTCTTTCTGCACAAAGACCACCTAAGAGAGTCTTTTATTCCCTGCATTGTTAATAAAATGTATATTTCTGGTATAGAAGTATCTGGCTTCAGTTTATTGTGGGTCTTGTGTATTGAATATCCCACACACACATATATATATAGTATGTAATAAGAAGAGGTACGATAAGTTAGACATTCTGTAGAATTTCCTTTTTTGATTATCCATAACATTTTATTTACATATGCCATCAAACACTGTTTTAGTCACACTTCAGCTCCTTTCAATACTGTTTTACTGCATTCTGAGGTTGATGTTTAGACAGGTTAATGCACAAACTTGTAAAGAGAACCATCTCCATTTTCTCTATTAAATAAGTTTCTTGCTGTGTAACAGCAACCTACTGTACATTAGAGTCAAATGTGTGTTTGTGATAAATTGTATAGTCTTTTAAAAATACTTTTGAATGCATACAGGGTAGTATTTGTAGTAACACAATAGTTTATTTTAGTAGATAACATGCAAGTCTATATGTGACAAGGTTAGTTCCTGCACCTATTTTGTTTCAATACTTATTATCTGTACATGTATAGACATGGCTCTAATTCCAAAAATGAACTACTATGCAGATGGCACCATGCGCTATCTTTCTACTGACCACACAAATGTCCTAAAAGAATGATTTTACTGTTAACTATAGTTTTGAATTTAAGTCCCTGATAATATTGTATTCAGCAAAGTAATAGCTGAGATCAGAAACCGGACCTTTCACACCATCTAAAACACTTTATTTGAAGTCAAATTGGACATCAACACACTAGAAATGTTGCAACTAATGCTTCAGTGAAGGACAAAATGAGTATTCACAACTATAATGGTAGGATAATGGGTGAGCTGTCTTATTCCATTGAAGTTTATCTTTTGTTTTTCTAAGAGATAAGATTACATCCTATTTATCTGTAAATTTATATTTCCTTGTGATTTTTTTCTTATATCTCATATTTGATGTCTTCTGGAAAAGACTTGGTATTGCCTTGTTTTTTAACAAGTAAATAGTGTGCCAACCTGTCTGATCATCTGACTGCTCATCTTTTTTGACCTGTCAGATTTACTTTCAGGAATTCTTTGCATCTTTCCTGACCTCAGCTATGAACTTGTGAGTACAGTGCTGTCTTAGCTGCTGGGACAAAAATATGAATAGAAGATCTAAGTAACTCATGTCTTCATCTTTTTCATTTTAGCATGAGTTTTATTTGCCTCCTTCAAAATTTCCTTGTTGTTTTGGTGTTTTACGGTTGCAGTTTATGCAATTCTTTGTAATCCATTATAGCCTGTGATCTATTTTGACATTGGCAGCTACAACACAGAGCAAAAACAAGCCAGACATGGTAAGGCGGCTGCAGGCGGCGTGAGGACGGAGGAGCAGAAGAAAGTATGGACAGATGGATGGAAAGACAGACATGATGGATCCACGGAGGCCCAGAGAGGTCAAGGCCCTGTGGTGTTGTTGGCATTGCTGTTATGCTGATTGATGCGTGGCTGTTTGCAAGCGCCTTCACTGTCAATACAAAAAAAAACACAAGAAAGAAAAAGACAATAATGAGAGCAAATGAGGAAGCCACAGAGTCAACATTCAGAATGAGGCCAAGCCACAACAGATACTGCTGAAACCCGCAGAAAACATCTGAAAAAGATTTACAAATGCAGTTACTGAGAGGCAGACGGAAGAGCATCTGTATCCCTGTAGAGACCAGCTAAAACTACTTACTACTGAGTAATACTGCACAACTGAAAAGACGTCTATCTTGCTGTCAGTGTCACGTATGTGTAGTTTGTCCATTTGTCAAGATAAAAGCTATTTATAAAAAAGGCAAACCTGGACTAACTCTGTCCTTTTGCAACATTAATTCACTACCACACTCCCATTTTAAGGTAGTGTGCAGAAACTGTGCAAAGATTTGATCATTTAGACTGCTATCACAACTTCACTCTGTGCATCATAACCTGAACATCAAACTAACATGGAGGACTTCTATCCAGGAATCTGTAATAATGAGCTGATTAAGAGCTTTAGAGACCAAAGGTTGAGTCTTGCAGTTAACCAGCTGGAGCTTGTAAAATGCTCTGTGAGAGAACCATGTCCTCAGATTTGGAGGTACTAACCCTCATCCCTGCCGCTTCACACTCGGCCACAAACTGCCTCAGTGAGTGCTGGAGGTCCGAAGAGGCCAACAGGACCACATCATCTGCAAACAGCAGAGATGCGATCCGGAGACCCCTGAACCCGACGTGCTCCTCCCCCCGGCTGCGCCTTGATATCCTGTCCATGAAGATAACAAACAGGATCGGTAACATAGGATGTCCTGGCGGAGGCCACGCCCACCGAAAACATGTCTGACTTATTGCTAAGAATGCACACAGATCCTACTGCAGTTGTACAGAGACCAGATGGCCCGTTGCAAAGGCCCCGAACTCCTGCAGCAACTCCCACAAAAACCCCCGAAAGCCTTCTCCAAGTCCACAAAACACATATAGACTGGATGGTTAAACTCCCAGAACCCTCCAGTAGTCCTGCGAGGGTAAAGATCTGGTCCACTGTTCCACGACGAGGAAGGAATTTGCACTGCTCCTGTTGAATCTAAGGTTCAACAAACGGTTGGAGTCCTTTCCAGCACTCTGGCATAAGCTTTGCCCGGGAGGCTGAGTAGTGTGATACCCCGACAGTTGGAGCAACTCTCCGGTCCCCCTTTTTGGAAAATGGGAACCACCACCCCGGTCTGCCAGTCCAATAGTACTGATCCCAACCCCCATGCTACATTGAAGAAGCGTGTCAGCCCAGACATCCCAACAATGTCCAGATGGGACATCTGCATTGAAGTCTCCCAGCAGAACTATGGAGTCGGCAGGCGGCGCCCTTTCCAGGACTCCCCCCACCACCTCCAAGAAGGCCAGATACTCTGAACTGCTGTTTGTTGCACAAGCACAAACAACAGTTAGAGCCTTCCTCCGTGCAACCCGCAGCTGCATGAAGGCGGCTGTCTTGTTCCCCAGGAAGAACTCCAACACAGCAACGCTCAGCTGGGGGCTCGTGAGTATCCCCACACCTGCCCGGCGCCTCTCACCCTTGGCAACTCCAAAAAATGATAAAGTCCAACCCCTCTCCTGGAGCTTGGTCCAGAGCGAGTGTTGTCTGTGGATGTGAGCCCAACTATATCTAGCTGGTACCGCTACACCTCCTGCACCAGCTCCGGCTCTTTAATGGCTACCGAGGTGATGTTTCCCGTCCCTAGAGCTAGTCTATGCTGCTGGCGATCGGCTCGCCCGGGCCCACAGCCCGGCCTGCCGCCCGGTCTACATTGCACCGGAACCCCAACGCTTGTCCCTGCGGGTGGTGGGTCCACAGAGTGGTTGCTCCATGTTGTTTGTTCGGGCTGAGCCACCAGATGCTCGCCGGGGAGCTCCCGACCCAGTTTTGGCTCCAGGAGGGTGCCCCGGTTTCTCTGATTCGGGCGAGGTGGCATCATTCCATGGGCTGCTGTTCATCTGGGGTCATTTGAACTGCTCTTGCTTTGGACTCTCCTCTGGGAACAGTTTGCCTTGGGTGACCCTACCAGGGGCTGATTCCCTGGACAACATAGCTCTCGGGTTCACTGAGCCACTCAAACCCCTCCACCACATTAAGGTGCCATTGCAGTGGAATTTTTGTGTAAATTTTGAGGTGGACTTGCGCCTCCACCAGCTCAAACCAGGTTTAAGTGCAGTGCAGGTTGTGTTGGGTTATTTCCATGACGTTGGTGAGCAGAACACAAATGAACACACCTATCCAAAATCCCACAAACAGGTTTAGTATATTTCTTACCAATTATAATCTATTAACAATATTATTTTTTTTGATGCAAACTTCTGATTCCGTTAATCCTATGAAAAATTAAGCGGACCCTTGTTTTATGTGAATGTGGATCAGGCAGTTAACAGCCGTCAGCACTAGCCAATCTCAGCCACAAAATATAAAAGGCACGAGGGTTAACTACAAAAGCCTTTTCACCCAGGTAATCTGGATTAGTAATCTAGCCATCTGTACAAAACCATGGAGTGTGACGCTGTGACATTTATGCACAAAAGGTAGTGCAGTTTAAGCAACATAGACCATTTTTAATGATTGGGAAGTAAATTAGGCACACTCAAAGCTCCTGATGATATTCATTTATTAACACCACAACATTAGTGACGTCTGGAGCACTTTGCTCTTCATCAATGTTGTTAAAAAAATACATTGCATTGGGAGGTTTAAGTGTGCTTAATTTACTTCTGCTCACTACTCAATATTGTTCAAGCACCTGTTTCAGTATATTAGAGTAGTGATGTTTAATTAATGCCAGTGTTTGGCATCTAAAATTTGCTGATTTTTGTTTTATATCATTGAACCGCTTTCTTCACTGGGCAGCGGTTCTAATAGGTAGGTAGGTAGGTATGGTTACCTACCTAATACTACCTCTTAATATCAGGGGAAGAGTTATTTATAATATTAGTTACCTCTTGCCAAGCAAATTTAACATTATCAGCCCATGGAGGCCGACTCGTAGTACAATCAGTTCCGTGATTACGAGCCTGGACCTCCAGACAACTATGTCAGTTTAATCCTGCATAAAGTTTGGATGGCGGTGTCGGTCTGTTCCTTCTTCGGCCATTATAAATTGACATTACGCTGCACCACAGCAGTTTAAAGGGAATGAGAGGAGCAGAATGGTTGACCATGTATGAAGGCAGCTGGGAGACACATTCTAATTATCTATTCATCCTACTTTACAGCTGCACCGTACCAGAGCTGCGCCTGCATTTGAGTTCACCACAATACCAGACAAGTTGGCCACATCCACTTGTGACCCCGGCACACCTGCGCCTGCACTGCACCGAGATGGACAAAAATAGAGCCAATAGGGTTATTTTGTGACAGTGTATGAACGCAACAAATGTCTGGTCAACCATCATTGACAATGGAAATTTTAAAAAAATTGCAAAATGCAAACTAGCACATTTTATTTGACTAATTTTAACCATTGCACTCAGGTTTAGAAAATACAACAAAAAGCCAGCAAAAGCCACAGTGGTGCCGTAGCAGCACACTGTGAGAACTGAGAACATTTGTGAGGCAGACTGTTTTTGGTCTCTAAAGCTCTGATGAATGTGGAACGTTTCTTGAAGCTTTCCTTAAATTTGAGGAAAAGCTGTGAACCTGTGTAAGGCCCTGTGACATCGGCACTATTTGTAGAGACACTTTTCATTCAATAGGCAAGTGTGATGTGAAAACTTCAAACGCAGAAAATGGAGTTTCGAGGGAATAGGAGACATCTTGTATCCAGTAGTTTAACTTTTGATCTGAAAAGTTTAATACATTTAGATGTAGGGAGTGCCATTTTAAGGATTTACAATCAGAATACTAATCTTTTTCTCATGGAAAAAGCAGACAAATTGTTATTCAAAATAGAGGATTTTTACACCACAGGTGATCACTTCAAACCGACAGATACATTTACAAGAAGTATTAAGTGACAGGAAGTTAAGGTGGGACGGCGGCTGTATGTAAAGCGATTGACCTGGGTCCTTGTTGAGACGTGAGATCAGACATGTTTCATTTTCATCACATTAACATCAAGGTATGATTGTCTGAAAGAAACTCCAAAATCTCAGCGAGCTCAAGGCCTTAAAATAAACATTACAACAGTTACGGTACTTCAACAGGCAAACGGCCTTCACCATGCGATGTCAACTCTGGACCTTATTAAATAAAATATAAAGAGCACATCTTGATTATAGCATTGAAAAATCTTTGCAAAACCCATTTCTATTAGTACCTAATCTTCATTCAATAGGCAAGTGTAATGTAAAAACTTCAAACGCAGAAAATGGAGTTTCAAGGGAATAGGAGACATCTCCCCTCAGGAGCATTAAATTAAATTTGTGTTCATTCGCGTTCAGCTCTTCAAAAGACTTCAAATGACAGACCCAAATTTGAAACCACTGAGCAGTCTGACAATCAGAACTATCAACATCGCTGATGCAGATTCCCGATTAAGCCAGTCAGTGTGTTGCTTCAAATATACAGATTCAGCAGTATTCAAACACACTTGCTATGATGTTGAGCAATGACATGACAATGCGTTAAAAAATCTGTAGTCTCATGGGGCCAGATGTGTACTGTGTACAGAGGAGTACAGGTTGAAGGATGATTGTGGTAGTTTTGGTTAAATTTAGTCTCAATAACAACAGGAAACTAAGTTTTTTACATCTTTGACCAGATGGAGTATGAAGACTGAGAGAATCACATTTAGCTTCACAATACGACTGGCAACATGCCACTTTGTGTGTGTATGATTTTGGAGGGATAGTTCAAATGATTGTTGTCACTGAAATTATATTTACAATTTTCCCAATTATTGTACATTTTCTGGGCGTTGACTGCCCATCAAATTTTGTAATGACATGAATTTCTCCCGTCAGTTTGAGTTCAATAAATTTAGGGTGTCTTGTTCAGCCTATTCGTTCATGATTAAATTACATTGACTAAAATATGGTATTTATTATTTCTTTGAAAGTGCATATGCTAATTTTATGTAAACATTTGATTATAAACCATTGATTACTATTTGAGAAAACACTGAGTTTGTTTGGAGGTGGAAGACAAGACATCAGTTTAAAAAAAAAATTGATTTGGAAACATCAAATTATAGCAGCAGAGCAGTGAAATGCCCCCTTCATGTACCACAGACTAAAGTCATGTGTTGCCAAATGAGACATTCATACAAGTCATATTCATAATAGCCATGAAGTGAGAGAACTTCATGGCAACAACATTTAACCATCCATTCAGATAATAGTGTTATGAACCTCTCGGCCTGGTGGGATGCCAGATGTTTATGTGTGCCTACCTTTCTCTCAGGACCATCCAGGGGTCTCCAGTTGTTGGCCCTGAGCTGGTGAAGCTCATCAAACTTGAGGCTTATGTTCTCTATTGACAGCTGTAGCATATCCCAAAAACCTGCCAGGTCTGAGGCCACAGGGTGAGGGTGGGTGTTGGGGTTCTATGAGAGGAGGACAGGAGAAGAAGGAGAGAAAATTGATGATATAGTGACTAAAATAAAGCAGGTATAAATAATGGAAGGATGGTGTTTTGTGTTCGAAACCTGGAATATTTTTTTACCATTTAATACTGATATTTTGTTATATTCCGTTGGTCAAAATCAATGTTATTAGTTAGAAACATATTCTCACCAAATTTCACGGCAACATAGAAATTGCTTTGATGCAATTGACAGTTATCATCCTTTCTTTTGTAACAGAACACATTTCTTAATTTGATTGGTTTACCCAATTAATAAAATGTTACACTTTACAAAACCCAATAAATATTCCACTCTTTGAAAACTATAAATTGTGTTAAAGGTTATTGTTGTTCTCAACACATTCAATACAATAAAGAAAGAAGAAAAACATCTATTTCTTCAAAATACCTCTCTCTTTCTTAAAATAGCTTATTAGCAACATAACATTTTGTAATTCAAACAAAGCCCATACTACAGCTGAGGATGTGGTTTATATCTGGCAGAAAAACGTTTTCTGGGTGTCCAGGTCAACAGAGTTGGGAAATCCCATTTAAACAAGTAAATTAATATAAAAACATTGTGGTGCTGAGGAAAAAGAGGATCACCAATGTCTACAGGTTTCATTAATAACTGCCTGTTCCAATTTTGAAGGCACTCTATCCAGTAGCTGTTGATATATTTTAGACTGTTATATCTGGAGCTGCTAGTATGGTTAA
This sequence comes from Brachyistius frenatus, assembly GCF_029030835.1. Classification (NCBI taxonomy): domain Eukaryota; kingdom Metazoa; phylum Chordata; class Actinopteri; family Embiotocidae; genus Brachyistius; species Brachyistius frenatus. The sequence goes on from NW_027210913.1 coordinate 64,820, forward strand.
AAACATAGAGATTTAGGATTTCATGTCTAAATGATAAAATTTGTTTATCATTGTCAAATTAAAGGAGAGAGATTCTGAGATTGAAGAGAAAAGAACAACATTTTGAAAAGAGTCAAGAGAAAAAAATTGAAGATCTTCCAAAATGGAGAAGACAAAGGACATCAAAAGGAAATGCGAGGAAAGGAATATATTTTATGGTCTGAATAAGACTGCTCAGAGGCATAAAATTACAGATTGCTGACTCCACGTCAGTGTTTCAGACTCACCAGGTTCTCTTCACACAGCTCCCTGAACTGTAGAAACTTCTGCGACATCAGGAGCTGAGCGCTTCCTACAGCACTCCTCATCTTCCCGAGTACTGCGAGCACAGACAGAGTTTAGAAAGAGATTCACCTACAGTACATCCATCTGTTCTGGAGAAAATACACAACTTTCTGTTCATCTTCATGTGCTGATATACAATCAATGAACCACTAATGCTGCTGCTGTTATTGATTTGTTTACAACTCATCAACACAACCGTTTCCTGGAAACTGAAGAAATCAATGAGCCATTTTTGATTTCAGGAGCTTTCTATGCGTCTAAGAACCTTTTTGTGGGACTCAAGCACTTTGACTGTGGGAATACCACAAGGTTTAATTCTGTCCCATAAAATACCACCGCTCTCATTTTCTGACGGACTTTATGGGTAGACTTCACATTACTGATATGATACGATATACTTTATTGTCCCCATTGGGAATGTTTGCTCGGACAGGTGTTGCTACATTTGATAGAATTCTGCATTTTGGACATAGCATAAGATTATTCCTAAGAAACATACATTTATGTGCCACAAATAGTGAGGTTTAAATAAAAAGAGATTGCACTTGGAGTGAAAGTTAAATATTTAGCAACATGTTAAATCGAGCAGTCTAACAAGTACAGGTCAGCACTTTTCCTCCTTAGCCGCAATTAAAAAACCCTACAGAATATACTGTATGTCCTTATCTGGAGATGCATCAGCTACTGTACAACCTTGAAATGTGTTTTTCTTAAACAGCATCCTTCTTTAATCATGACAGCTCTTGCATTTAGGAAGTTTTTGCCCTTTCACCCGATGGCTCCTATCTCTGTTTCAGGGTTGCCCATGACAACCCCAAGGACAGGATGTCCTACCAACCGCATAAGGAACTATCTTCCTCACCTACAGAAGGAAATTGCTTCACATACACAAACCTGACGACATGATAATTAAATTTTAAAGCTCATTTAAAATGTATCTTTATTATGTAATAGGTTTGTAACCTTCAGAAAAGGTCAAGAGATGATTATTGGGACAGGTCATCAAAAAATATAAAACAAAGGTACACAATATCATGTAAATGTTTTGAACTTTTTTGTAATCTTTACTTTGTAATTTTAGAACTTCAGACCCTAAGAAAACACTATCCAATCAAAGATGTCATGACACGTTCAGGTTTCCTGTGATGTGATGATGATGATGATGATGATGATGATGATGATGACGCATTTTCTACATAGTGACCTGCTTATACACTGACATGATGAACAGACACACACAAAGACGTACTATCCTCTGGCAGGTCGTTTTCCCGCTGGTCGAGCTCCATCTGTCGACACCAGCCCTCCATGCGGTCGGTCTCAGCCTGCAGCAGCTTCAGAAACCAGCGTCCATCTCTCTGACACACTGATCGCTGCACCACCTGCCAGTCAAAGATTCACACTTTAAAACACCTGCACAGGCAATTTCTGTATTTACTATAATATAAATAACAAAACCACAACTATATGGAAAATCATGACAGTTTTTACTGTATGTCTTCAGATTTACTTTCATATTGCTTACGGTTTATATTACATTAATTTGCAAGATCAAAAATCCGAGCTGAGAAATAAGGTATAACAAAATATGATTTCAGGAATGAAACACTTTAAATCTCCTAAAGCCCTGAACATAAGTGGGCTGCATGTGGGAAGCAGACTTGCAGACACTTCTAAATACATTACAGTTGGGTTATGTGTACGCAGACAGCCTCCACAAATGTAGACTAGAAAATAGAAACAGGAAACAGAAGCTTTTACTTCTTTTCAACATCTGCTTAGAAACAACACTCTCACAACACTTCATCAGTTCACGCGACCAGTTAGATTTCATTGTGTCATGGATCCCCTCCGAGAATCGCCACCTTAACGTGGTGGAGGGGCTTGAATGGCTCAGTGATCCTGGGAGCTATGTTGTCCGGGGCATCAGCTCCTGGTCCCACGGAATGGTGCCACCGTCACCCGGATCAGGGAAACTGGGACACCCTCCTGAAGCCATACAGGGGAGCTCGCCGGCAAGCGTCTGGTGGCCGGGCCTTCGCCCATGCGGCCCAGTTGGGCTTAGCTAGAAGAAACAACATGGATCAGCCACACTGTGGACCCACCACCCTGTGGACAAGCATTGGGGTCGGGTGCAATGCAGACCGGGCAGCAGGCCGGGCCTGCAAAATAGACTAGCGCCAGGGACGTGGAATGTCACCTCGCTAGCAGGGAAAGAGCCGGAGCTGGTGGGGGAGGTGTAGTGGTACCAGCTAGATATAGTTGAGCTCACCTCCATGCACTGGCTGATCAGGAATGCGTCCTGGATGCCTCCCTCTGGAGGTTTTCTGGGCATGCCCAACTGGCAGGAGACCCCAGGGAAGACCCAGAACACACTGGAGAGATTACATATCCCATCTGGCCTGGGAAGGCCTTGGGATCCCCCAGGATGAGATAGAAATGACGGAGAAACCTGGCGGGGGGTGATTGGGAGGGACGGCCTGCCGATCTGAACCCAAATGGTGTTTCGTTGTTGGACTTCTGTGCTAGCCACAGTTTTGCCATAACGAACACCATGTTCGAGCATAAGGTGGCTCATAAGTGTACCTGATACCAGAACACCTTAGGCCAAAGATCAATGATCGACTTTGTAGTTTTATTATCTGATCTGTGGCCGTATGTCTTGGACACCCGGGAGAAGAGAGCAGCAGACCTGTCAGCTGATCACCACCTGGTGGTGAGTTGGAAAGACCTGGCAAGCCCAAACATGTAGTGATGTTGAACTGGGAACATCTGGCGGAGGCCCTTGTCCCGGAGGTCTTCAACTCTCACCTCCGGAAGAGCTTCTCACACATACCAGGGAACAGTGCCCATGGACTGGCAGACCGGGGTGGTGGTTCCCATTTTCAAAAAAGGGGACCAGAGAGTTGCTCCAACTATCGGGGTATCAAAACCGTGGCTAGCACAGCCTCCCGGGCAACGCTTATATCACGGTGCTGGAAAGGACTCCGACCGTTTGTCGAACCTCGGATTCAAGAGGAGCAGTGCAGAATCTGTCTTTGTAGCGGAACAGTGGACCAGATCTTTACCCTCACAAGACTACTGGAGGGTCCTGGGAGTTTAACCATCCAGTCTACATGTGATTTGTGGACTTGGAGAAGGCTTTCGGGGTTTTTTGTGGGAGGTGCTGCGAGAGTACGGGGTGCCGGACCCGTTGCAATGGGCCATCCGGTCTCTGTACAAGCTACTGTAGGAGCTGTGTGCGCATTCTTGGCAATAAGTCAGACGTGTTTCCGGTGGGCGTGGCCTCCGGTGGGTGTTGCCTCTACCAGGGCTGTCCTTTGTCATCTATCCTGTTTGTGACCTCCATGGACAGGATATCTGGGCACAGCTGGGGGGAGGAGAACGTCGGGTTCAGGGGTCTTCGGATCGCATCTCTGCTGTTTGCAGATGATGTGGTCCTGTTGGCCTCTTCGGACCTCCAGCACTCACTGAGGCGGTTTGTGGCCGAGTGTGAAGCGGCAGGGATGAGGGTTAGTACCTCCAAATCTGAGGACATGGTTCTCTGCCGGAAACCGGTGGATTGATTCCTCCAGGTGGGGATGGAGTGCCTGCCCCAAGCGAAGGAGTTTAATTATCTCGGGGTCTTGTTCACCAGTGAGGGGAGGATGGAGGATGGAGGGTGGAGGATGGAGGATGGAGGATGGAGGGTGGGGGATGGAGGATGGAGGGTGGAGGGTGGAGGATGGAGCGGGAGATTGACAGGCGGATCGGGGCGGCTGCAGCAGTACAACAGGTGCTGCTCCGGACTGTTTTGGTGAAAAGGGAGTTGAGCCGAAAGGCGAAGCTTTCGATTTACCGGTTGATCGACGTTCCAACTTTCACCGATGGTCACAAGCTCTGGGTCGTGACCAAAAGAACGACAGCGGCTGAAATGAGTTTCCTCCTGAGGTGGCCGGGCTCAGCCTTAGAGATCGGGTCAGGAGCTTGGACATCAGGAGGGAGCTCGGACTAGAGCCGCTACTCCTTCGCTTTGAAAGCAGTCATCTGAGGTGGTTCAGCATCTGATCAGGATCCTCCTGGGCGCCTCCCACTGGAGGTTTTCAGGGGAACATCCAACTGGCAGGAGACCCCGGGGAAGACCCAGAACATGCTGGAGAGATTATATCTCCTGGCTGGCCTGGGAACGCCTTGGGATCCCCAGGATGACCTGGAAAATGTTGCCGGGGAGAGGGAAGTCTGGGCTAACTTGCTTGGCCTGCTGCCACCGCGTTCCGATCCCGGATAAGCAGAGGAAAATGGATGGATGGATGGATGTGTCATGGAGTCTACTTGAAAGAATTTACACGTAGATTTTTAAAAATGGGATCTACTCACACAATGATTTTTAAAAAGTGTTTATCCTTAAGTTGACATGTAGCTCTCACTATTTTGTGTTGATCTACGTTGCTCATTTTCCAATGTCAAATGTTTACGACCACATACCCAAATAAAAGATAAAGACATAGACTTTCATCTTTCAAACAATGTCTAGGTGTTCATCGAGAATTTCATTAAGTTAGCACCGACGGTTTGAGTCAAGCATTAAGTGTTTCGCTTTGCTACTTGTGGGCACTCAAACATTGATATATTACCACCTAATGTAGCTGACAGAGCAACATTACTATTCATTTTGTGGCATGTCAGAATACCTGATAAGTCTAATTGTTAACTCTGCGTTGGTGACCACCAACTCCCAAGAAAAATAAGAAGCTCTCTACCTGCTAAACTATGTTCACTGGGTAATTGCTAACTTTGTCTGATAGCTGATTATTGCTGGGTAGAGTAAGTGAGTGAGATCACATATGTTATGGTTAGGTGTATGAATAAAACTGAACTGAGTTGAATAATATATTTAGTATAATCTCCCAGATACCTCCAGAATAGCAGAGCTGTTGAAATTAACATCAAGTGGGTCATCCGATACGCTGTCTATCCAGGGGTCCGGAGGTGGGAGGATAGATGGGTCGAAGCCCACATCCTCATATTCATCGGAGGCACAGGCGTGGTAGTGGTTCCCTGAGCCCTGGATGCTGACGGTGGAGGTGGCGGCATCGCGGGAATATTGTCGAGAGATGACACCAGGGGTGGCGCCATCGCGGGAATATTGTCGAGAGGTGACACCAGGGGTGGCGCCATCGCGGGAATATTGTCGAGAGGTGACACCAGGGTTGGCACCATCGCGGGAATATTGTCGAGAGATGACACCAGGGGTGGCGCCATCGCGGGAATATTGTCGAGACGTGACACCAGGGGTGGCGCCATCGCGGGAATATTGTCGAGATGTGACACCAGAGGTGGCGCCATCGCGGGAATATTGTCGAGAAATTACACCAGGGGTGGCGCCATCGCGGGAATATTGTCGAGAAATTACACCAGATGACAAGATTTCCATGTCAGTGTCCGGGGAGTCTAGAGGCGTGTCGAGGAGGTCGGGCATGTCCATGTCTGCCTGGATGGAACAAAGAATACATCTCAGTAACCGACTGAACAAACAAAAGGTTGTGTGTGCTGTGCAGGTCTGTGAAGTCTGTCTTATCACCAGAAGTTCCTTTGTTTCCAAATATTATTCGGTCTTACTGGCTTGGATGGAACTCTCTATGTAATGCCATGGACCTCAGGTCTGATCAGGTGGTGTCCTAATCATCACAGAAGATGTATCGTCACAGCCTTTACGTACCTCAGGACTCTGCTAAGAACTAACTTTCATTGCTACTCTATTGCTACTCAGCTGAATGTGACTGCAAAGACACATATCGCTGAAAATATTGTACAGATATTAGAAAATGGGAAGCTTGCTTGTGACAAACAGTTAAAAAAGGTGAGCTGTCCAAGGTCCTGAATGTGTCCCACTGATTTCACATGTAGCTTCATTAGATTCCCACTGAATGACACCAAGTCAGCTGCTCATCACAGAAAGATCTGGACCTGCTGCTCTGTGTTTGCTAGAGGATCTTATCCACCATTCTCCTCTTTTGTTTGCCCATGTTTTATTACTAAGCCACTTTTTTCTTGCCATGTTAATTTCATCTATTCATATTTTTGTTTTACCCACATTGACTTTCTTGCTGATAATCTCCCATGTAGAGTTTTGTTCTAGTTATTTTTATATTTCTTAATTTCAATAGGATCAAGTTTTCTTTTCCTTCTGCGGTCGTTTTTTCATCGCTAGAATCACTCAAACACACACAAACACCTAATTTAAATAAAGCGATTTGTACCTGATATCAGTGATGTAATTACTCTTAGTAAATCACCTGCAAAACAATAAATGTGCAAACTTTTGGAATAAACATGCAATTTAGTACCCTTTATTTTAGATTTCTTACTAAATCAGGGAAATGTGGCCGTCACTGCATCCAGTCGAGTTAAATGATGATGTGTCGAGGGATTGCAAAGGCTGCATAATCATCTAAATTATAAAATAAATGTCATCAGCAAAACGTTTGATCAAATACTGTATGTTACTGGCTGCTTGTTCTGGATTTAGATCAGGATACATGTGAAATATTCCTCTTATTCAAAATTGATTATATCTGCTTTCTTGCTTAACTTTTCTACCAAACAAATGAATTCAAATTAGGTACTCTTGCACTGCTAGCTGTGCTAACATGTAATGAAAATAATTCCTGTGTAATTCACTCTCGCCTGAGCAAACAAGTGGCGTACTGTAGCCTTCAAACATGATAAAGCCGAATATAAATAGAGTAACAATGCATGATAATGTTCACTATGAGAGTAAAAGCTCACATTAAGTCAGCTGGGTAACTTACCTGCACTGCTGCTGTCACACTGTTGGACCGCTGGAACCGACGATACCTGACAACAGAGGGGAGACACACAATCAAAACACTAAACATCAGGACTTTTTCTCTCTCTGCTTCCAGGCAAAAGTTTCAAGATTAAATATTGAGATTTTCTAATTCCCGGCCCCGGTCCCCCCCAAGAGTCAAAGAAGGTTTATTCTATCACAGGAACACAGTATGACCAAGGTTATAAACTCTTTTCTCTTCACGCACTCCAAACCTACTTTTTAAGCCCTGCTGCTCTTTCCTCTCTCAGACACCTTGCATCCAGATCCAATCTGATCCGCTCTGGTGTGATCGGATCATAAGTGGTCAACGAAAAGTACAAGTATGCACACAGCCAGGACTCTTTGAGATCCAATCTGCTCAGGCCACATTTGGGGGCGGCCTGGGACGCATGTGGCACCATTATTTTAGCAATGTGTATGCAATGTGTCCTTAATGCATCCTGGGCCACATTGGAAAATCGCTTAGTCAGCTGGCATCTTCTGAATAAGCAATTTGAATAAATGTCCCTCCATGTGTTACCGTTAAACAGGTTTGTTAGTTTTGAAATTTTTTTCTCTCCTCAATTCATTCCTTCACTGAAGATCTTTGAATGCTATTTTTTTTTTTTGCTACCAGAAAAATCTCCTGTTCTCGAGTTCAGCTGCTCTGTACAGAAGGCAGGAGAGATTTACTACAAACTCGCTCTATAAAGCAGGTGTTTAGTGATTTAAAACACAAGCTGCTACATGATCGGCTTGTTTCACCAAAGCCTCCTCTGGATTCATCTTTATCTTTTAGTTTATCTTATTTCATATCAGACACACATCAGACCCACAGCTGTGGCAGAGCTGCCGCCCCTTCACACAGTTAATTTATCTACAGCAGAAGAACTCAAAGCGCTGGAACAATTAAATAATCTGACCCCAACTGAGTGGGTCTTGACGGTTCAGGCTGTGAATTACAAACTCCCTGAACTGTGTTTAGACATTTACAGACATGAAATATGCTATAAATTTCTAAAAGATGGCGCATTAAAATGAGGCTCAGTGAACAAAGTATGTCTTGTTTTGTCAAATACCCATTTCTTAAGCTCCTGTCTTCCCATTTCTGTTCATGTTCTTATCATTATTTACTTGTAAATTTTTGTCATGTCCATGTTCATTTACATATAAAGCGGGGAAATGAAATCGGTTCACAACTAGTCACTCGAGACGCATGTTAATTTACATGACAATTCCAGATGGGAACAGATGGCCTGAAGCTGGACGCCTGCTATGAACGGCAGGTATGCACGGGTCTCTGTTCCTGAGGCTAAAGGCTCAAGGAGATGAGGAAATCATAACTCTTTGCCAAAATAGTTCATTGACATGCATCTCTTTGCCATGTGAACACTGCCTCTTCCACCCAGGCTGCACATCTGCTTGTTCACCTACTCCGTTACATTCAGCTGTGTCCTAGAAGAGAATCTGCTGGCAAACTCTGGACTACCAGCTGAGAGACCCCTCTTTCAGAACACAGTGACAGTCAACCAGAAACAATGCCCCGGGGAGTAGACCGAAAGAAGTCCCCGGCTTCAACAAGCATGAATGGGTTCCAATCAAAAAAGGCTCCACAAACAGCTGGATTAATCTCAAAGTAGTTAAACTATCTTCATAACATACCCATGCCACAAGTTGATGGTGAAATAGCCTTTTTTTTTTTTCCTTAACTGATATCGTACATTAGGTACAAAAGTAAATACAAATGCACAGTTAAGCCAATTCAACTCCATACAAGATTGTGGCACTAACAATGTGGAAGAAGCACAAGTGGTTTCCTACGTCAACAGAAAAAAATATGCTGGTGTGAACAGGAAAACTAGCAAATGGCAAACAAGCTGGCACGCTGTAGAGAAGGAGTATTACAAACAAAAGGAAAATCATTGCATAGTGAACAAAACCCTTTTATGGCTGCATAGCAAATCAAGACTGTGATCCAGGAAGTAGTGGACATGTTTCCTTTTCAACGACCAAGAGAAGACTTTTTATACACTTTATTACACTTTACCCCAACTGAGTGGGTCTTGACGGTTCAGGCTGTGAATTACAAACTCCCTGAACTGTGTTTAGACATTTACAGACATGAAATATGCTATACATTTCTAAAAGATGGCGCATTAAAATGAGGCTCAGTGAACAAAGTATGTCTTGTTTTGATGACCAAAACCTCAGAGGAACATTAAAACAACCTACAACCCATAAATAAATAAATCCTTTAAAAGATGTTTTAGGATTTAAGGTCTTACATTTCCCAACCTGTTCTCAAATTAATTCATCCATCCCTCCATTCTTTACAAATAAGTATTTCTATAAACAGTCATTGAGATGCTAAAGGCATGTATTGGTCAAAGAAAACCCTTGAACAGTGAATGCAGACATAATGATTTAATTCTCCACATTCATTCACCTGTAGTCATTTCAGTTATGAGAAATACACGCAGACTTATCAAAAACATGTAGAAGAACAATAGGACCAACATCTGAACTGAGCTGAAGATAATGTAAATGTGCTATTTAGCAGTAATTTAGTCAAAATGAAAGTATGAAAAATAGATTGGACAAGCAGATCTGGCCTAATGTTTGTTTTCACCTATTAAACTGGAAACTCGTTTAGAACCACTGAGTTGCAGTTAACAAATGAAAATCAGGTGGTAAAGATTGAAGAAAAAATATCTGCCTCACCCTCTGTCATCCTCCACTTGAACTCCTACAGAGGTGAATTTGGACGGGTCCTCTGGATCCGGAATCTCCTCTGGTCCATCCACCTAGAGGACATGGACAGGACAAAACTCCTAATTGTCATAAAAAACAGTCAAATGAAACCTATCTAACTATTTGAAGGAGACCCAAAAGTACAAATTACCACATCAAATTTTAAACTCTACATCACAGAAAATAAGACGTGAACACTGAGGGCCCTAATTATGCACCTAGCAAAGCTAATTTAAGTGCAGGTCCAGGCACATTTGCATTTTGGTGAAGTGTACGGTGTTTTTTCATGGCTCTGGCTGCACCGACTTAGTGGAGAAGAGCGCACAAAGACAGACAGGTTTAGTGGATGTCAAATGAGTATAATACCACATAAATCCCTCATAAATAATTAAAACAATATGTATTTTGAATCCAACCTTTGGATTCCGTTAATCATATTTAAAATTAAGCTGACTCTTGACTATTGAACTGGATGTGAATCAGGCAGTTGGCGTGCCATCTCAGCCATTGAATAGATTAGTCAACTTGAGTTAACTACCAATGAATTGCAATTAAATTACACATAAACAGGTGATCTACCAGCCGTGCAGGACCGCAGACCACAACACTGTGTCATTTATGCATTAAAGTTTAGGGCTATTTATGCAGGACAGCTTAGGCCATTATTAAATGATTGGAAAATAAATGATTCACACTCAAAGCTTCCGATGCAGTTTATTTATGAACAACACAACATCAGTTTATTTATGAACAACATAACATCAGTGATATTTTGAGCACATTTCTCTTCATCGGTGTTGTTAATAAAGGAATTTCATCGGTAGCTTTAAGTTTAAATAATATACTAATGTTCACTCCTCAACATCGTTTCAGCACAAGATTTCAGTATATTGGATGAATGTTCTTTGTTCACTTTGACGTTTAATTAATGACAGTGATTGGTTTCTGTAAGACGCAAGTTTTTGTTTTGCCCTTCATCTTATATCGTTGAACCACTTCCTACACTAGACAGATTTTACATAATACCAGGGGAACAGTTATCTATAATATTAGTTTCCTATTCCCAATCCAATTCAGCCCGTAGAGGCCGACTCGTAGTACCATAAATTTGGTGATTACGAGCCTTAAACTCCCAGACAAGTATGTCAGTTTCCTCCTGTGTAAAGTTTGGAAGGAGGTTCCGGTCTGCTCCTTCTTCAGCCATTACAAAACTGTTTTAAAGGGGATGATAGGAGCTGATTTGTTTTCCCGTGACTCAAGTTGGCCAAGACACACCTTCTAATTATCTATTTCTCCTATTTTACCGCTGCGCCACCGTTGCGCTTGCATTTGTGTTGACAAAATTACCAAAAAGCTGGCCACATCTAAATGCATCCCCAGCAAACAAAATTTAGACTTGCGTTTGTGCTGCGCCTAGATTCATGGAAATAGAGTCCTGCTTCTTACTATGTGTGAAGTCACAACTTTCAAAGTATTTTTTATGTTGTGAAGTAATGGTCACATGTAAGTTGAAATGAATATGCAGAAACTGAGATAAACAGGCTTATCATATTATAATATGAAAGTAACTTAAGCCAGTGATTTCCTACAGTGTGGTTTCATTATTACCTGGATGCCTATGGAGAGACATTTGCCCTTCCTGAGTGCTTCTTTCCTGTACTCATCCCGGCGGTCATCAATAACGGGCATCCTGCTCAGGATGGGGACGGGGGTGCTGACTGTCATGGTGCTGTTGCTAACATGCTGACTGGCTGGTCCATGGATCTGCACAGGAATAAGGACAACAAGCATTGTGAATACAATACTTACTAAAACAATAAAAATATGTTTTAAAATAGTTTCTTCAGAAAATCTGGAAACATTTGTGTGGCTATTACAAAGTTACAATGTCCCTACTGCATCAAACAAATGTTGGATTGTACACAAAATACACCTCACTATCTAAAAACTAATACAAAACCTGAGCATTAGCAGCTTCTATGGCAGCTGTCAAGGCCTTCATGCTGTCGATGCTTTCTGTTGAGTTACTGAGCCCTGATTGGATGGTCATGTCACCTCTGGGTCCCTCCTCTTCCATGTATGCATCCTGGTTGGGTTTAGAAAACATGGACAACTGCTTTCAAGACAAGGTATTCATTTGACCTGCAATATCACACAGTATCATTTATGACATTTTATTTTTAAATGAAAACAAAGGAAGATCTAACATCCATGAGATTAATGTGGGCTGAAACATGCTGAGAAGAAATAAAAGGCAGAAGGACCTTAACAATTGCAAAGTCTTATTTGTAATATCATTTTTTTATTAATTCATTCAACCATTACTTTACTTGTTGCTGTCATTCTCAATGGAATTTGCTGTTCCAACTTTGCCAACAGACTTTATGGTTACTCTGTGACATAAGTAAATAGGTAGGTAGGTAGGTAGGTATTTACTTTAATAACTCCTATAAGTAGAAATAGTCAAAAAAAATTACAACAATCTAAATACATAAACAGATGAATAACATTGGTTTTAAAATGTGCCTCCCTCAAACAGTGACGTAACACTTAATCAACTAACTAAGAGTTATTAAATTATATATGTGCTCATTTTATTATGCCATCAGCTGATTCTGGTGTTCATAGCAGCGTTTCTTTTTTCTTTTTGTATATAGACCTTGTCCAATAATGACACAGTCTGTCTTGATATGTCAGCAGTAAGAACTGCACTAGGGAACAGCTATATTCATAAAAGATGGTACAACTTTCACTGATTGGGTTTAATACATAAACATTTACTTCAATTTCCAAGTTTCAGAGTAGAAAATAAGCAAGTAACAGATATGTTTTAAACAACCTGGTTTGAATATGCATGCTGCTGTAATACTTCATGATCTAATAAACAGTTAAAAATGCAAGTGTAATTTGAATTAACATACTATTATATTAATTGTTAAGACACAGAAAACATTAACAGTGAGCCGGGTTTCTTTAAACTCGTAACCTAAGGTTTCAGGCAACAAACTAAAATGTCAACTGACTGTTTTTCCAATGTTTTGCAACTGGACAGACACCACGAAGCTAAAGAGAGATTATGAAACTTTTACAAATATAATGTCAAATTCATTACTATCAGACATTCAGCAGTTCCAGTCTTACTTGGTCTGGTATGACCAGTAACAGGGTGGCTAATGTCAACAGAAAAGTTTAGTTCAGTCCAGCTGTTTTCATGACTAGTTGTGCTACTGTATGTTTTAGGGTTGAAGTCAGACTGTGTAACTTTTGTGAGGGAATGTAATTTGATGATAGAAAAGTCATAAAGTAAGCAAACTGATACAGAATTTAGTAATACAGCCATATCCATCTAAAGGTTGCTGACATCAGCCCCCATTATTTTCTGGTAACAACAGAAGTAAGACTGTAGCAACAAAACTCCTGAGTGTGATAAACTAAGTGAGCTAAAACAAAAACAACAATGAGTTTCTGGGTACTTTCCTGATGTTGATTGAAAAGTTTTCTTGGAAAAATATATTTTCAATCATGTTGATTGAAAGATGAAAGCAGATTAACACCACATCCTGGTTCTCTGTGCAGTACCTGTGCGGACTCTGTGCTGCTCTGCGCTGTGATGGAGATGTATGGCTTGGAGGCTGTGGAGCAGGTGGAGGTTCGGGGCGGCACTGGTGGAGGAGTTTTCTTATAGGTGGTGATGCAAGACGAAACTGCAAAGAACAAGACAGAGGGAGGGGAAATAAGGAGGAGAGGAAATAACATATGTTCGAATTCAATATTTTATAAGATGAACTTTCAAACACTGCACACAGGAGAGAAAATTCAGGTACTGATCCGATTAATCACAAGGTTTTCTTTTCTAAACTGCTGTAAAATCTATAGCGAATCCAATATGAAGATAATAAATCAGATCAGAGGACAGGGAGAGATGGAACCTGGTGATCCACAGTGGATCCATTTAGTACATCTCCCAGAGACAGAAGACAAACATTCCTTCATTCATCTTTCTAACCACTTCTTCTAATTACGGTTTGGTTGCAATAAGGAAAGCAGAGAAGCTTAGACGTCCCTGTTCCCCCAACTTCAAAGGGGATCCAAAGGCAATCCCAGCCCAACTGAGAGATACAAGGTTTCTAGCAGGTTCTGGGTCAGCCTCTGGGTTTTGTACGAGTTGGCTGTACCTGATGAATCTCCAATGGGAGGCAGCCAGGATGTCGGAACCACCTCAACGGGCTCCTCAGTGCATAGGAGTTGCTCAAGTCTGTTTCATCTTGATTGACAGAACTCCTCACCCTATCAGCAGGAGTGGAGTGCTGTTTGATGAAGTGCCAGATCGCACCTGTGACACGCAAGAATGATAATGCACAGGCACATGCATGGCCGAGTTGAGGCAAATTTCTAAGGTTGTGCAACAGCTGTTTATATCATGAATCAAGCAATACTTCTTTCGTCATTACTGCAATTCCATGACATGACATGGTGAGGGAAGCGATGTAGACTGACCGGTAAGTGGAAAGCTTTGGCTTTTAGCCCAGCTCCCTCTTCATCTAGGGTGACCAGTTGGAGCACTTGATGGAGAACTGTACATCCTTTGGGCCACATTCCACATATTTGGACAAAGTCCCACATTTTGTTTGGCTCTTGTTTTCAAAAGTCAACCCTGCAGGGCAGACACTTCTAAAATCTGACTTTTTTCCAAAGGCTGTCAAGAAAGCAGGGTTAGCAGGCTGTTATCATGGGGTCGTGTTTGATGTCAAAATCAAACTTTGAATATGTGGGTCAAGTGCAGGTTAGTCTGTTACCGTCTTTACTGCCAACGCTACACCCAATGGGGAAAATTGCAAGTCACCACAAGGTCACAACTTATTCAGAATTCAGCGGAATATGATGGAAACTACCACAAATAAAAGGAAATGCCGCTACAACAAAGACTGGAAACTACCTGTAACTTTGTGAAGCTAGTGTAAGGTAACTCTCAGTAAATGTATTATTTTAAAACCAATTGTAGTCGGTACAGCGACTGCATTACTGCTGCAGCTTCTCCAGGCCTGCAGCTGATCTCACAATCCCTTCTCCCATCACTTGTGAATAACAATCCATTTAAGTCTTATATAATAATTTATGAAATCTCTCTATTGTCTGTTGTTCTGCACAACATTAACGTCATCCGGACAATAACAGACTAAAAGCAGAATTGTGACTTGGACTGCACTGAACCTCCCTGCTTAAGTGATGAAGTGTTCAGACTGTCAGAAACTGTTATAAATGATATTTCGTCAGAGCACCACAACACTCTCCCAGGGTTTCTTGTTGGCAAGTAGCTGAGAACTCAGCAGAACTCTACTAACCAAGATTTAAATGGACAGCTAAATGAAGCCTTAAATTTTCCCAAGACTCCCTGAAACAAAACTAGTGAAGTCATTCATAATCTGGTTGCTAGACATAAAGGTGTAGTCCTCTAAAGGACAAGTTCATGGATTCAGCTTAGCCAACTTCACACACCGACATCTGTTCTGATCGTCTTATGAAGAGCACACGTCAACAAAAGTAGGAGAAAAAAAATCATCTCAAAAAATTTGAGGTCTGCTCCAACTGTCACTTCATCTTAATCAGATTCATATCGTGTAGCAGCACCATGTCTTTTCATATTGCCTTGTATTATATTTCCTAAAATCTTTTATGGCTTATGTAAAGCACATCATATTGCCTTGCTGTAAAAAAAGTGCGACAAGTGGGGTTTGCCTAAAGTTAGAAGTTGAAGGATATATTAGCTGCTTCTAGTATGAAATACTCTAATGTCCGACTCAACTGTTGACAGTTAGATTGTAACACCATAACACCTTAAACCTGAGTTTTGAAAGTGAAATGTGGTCCCATTCTAGCCTGATAGAGGATTTCAGCTGCTCAACAGTTCAGGGTCTCCTTTGTTGTATTGTTCATGTCCTGATGCTCCAGATGTTTTCAATGATTGACAGGTCTGGACTGCAGGAGGTCAGTTTATCAGCGGACTCTTCTACTAGAGAACCATGCTGTTGGAATACGTGCAGAATGTGGTTGGACGTTGTTCTGCTGAAATAAACAAGACCTTCCCTGAAAGAGACGTTGTCTGGATGGCAGCATATGTTGCTCCAAAAACTGAATATATCATTCAGCATTAATGCTTCCTTCCAGATGTTCAAGCTACCCATGCCGTGTGCACTAATGCATCCTGTACCATCACAGATGCTGGCTTTAGAACTGAGCTGATAACAAGCTGGATGGTCCCTCTCCTCTTTAACCTGGAGGATGCAGCGTCCATGATTTCCAAACAGAATCTCAGATTGTGATCCATCAGATCACAGTAGATATGAATGGGTTAATAATAAAGCCAAAGAAAGCACAATTTATAGTTTCAAGTAATTTTATACAAATGAAAAAATAATTATGGATATTACAATTTATGTATTTGTATAGATCCCTTTAAATCCTACACACTGGTAAGAAGGACAACATGCTGAAAACCTTATATCCTACTTTTTAAAAATATGTTTGCTACTTTACAAATGGACTAATAGGTAAATATACTTCATGTGATTTTTAGTGTTCATAAACTAGAGAGGAGGAAAAAGTTAAATTCATGAAAATTACCCTCACTCAACTGAACTGTAATCCATTTTGTAGAGAGGATGAGTAAAAACCTTCTTGAATTACTGTTGCTTTGATACCAGTGTGTCGTCTACACGCCCACTGGTTCATCCCTTTCTGTCTTTTTCCATGGTGGGACACAGCCGTATCATTTTATTCTCATTGTTTGACAATGTGTAGCCATACATCTTATTTTGCCAGTGGCTCCAGAAAATCCAAACATAGACATGAAATGACATTTATTCATGCTCATGTGTTCATAAATAACATGCAGCCTGAGGGGGGAGAAAAACAGCTGATTAGCTATGCAGCTAGCTGCTGATATATCTACTGTATTTATCAATGCCTGCTGGGGAGGAAACAACCAGAAAAATAATACACAACCACACACGGCAACAAAAAACTGTGTTTGTAGCTCGCCCTCATACATAACAATTAAACCATTATCAGCCCAGTCCCCACTGAAAAGGTAAAACATGTTAAAACTCTATTTAGATAGCAACTGGTTACCTACAGCAACACAGTTTTACACATATTTTAGCCATCATGGCTCCAGAACCGCAGATGTCGGTCAATCCACCACTTTGATCCACTGAAAAAGCTCAACAACTTCCGAACAACATGCCGTGATATTTTGGACAGACATTCTGACTTTGGTGATGATCTGACTTTCTGATCTCGTGCAACATAACAGGTAGATATCTTTAGTTCAGAGTAAATTAATGAAACAAACTATCTGGTGATTTGAAACTTTTATACAAACATTCATGTTCCCTGCTGGAGAAGTTGTAATAACTTTGATGATGCTCTGAATTGAACCGTAAAACCACATAAACATCAGCAGAAGATTTTTACAGATGTTTAGTATTAAGTTCAAAACCATTCTGCTATTTTATTTGCAGGCATAATTCCCATGAGAATATGTTTTACGGTTTTAAGTACAAAAATCCTCTTAATATAATTTTCCGTCTGTCTTTGGCTTCTCTCTGAAGCTCTGCCATGAACAGGCTATTTTGTTTCTATCTCTTTTTAGTGCATTGATATCAATGACCACTTCTTCTGATTGGTTGTCTCTTTTTTGAGTGACACATGCACAGACCAAACACAGGTTATCTGCTAGCTCCGATACAGAACACCAGCTCTGTGTTTTCTTTGACATAAACGGTTGGACAGTGAGCCGTACTGAGGACAGACATATGGCACGAGTGTGTCCAACGGCTCGTCCACGGGGCACAGCTGCTGAACTCAGGCTGAGTGCATCACTCTGTGGACCAAGCCCTTTCATGCTTTCGTAGTATCGCACCCAGACCTGCTTTATTTTCTAAAAAGGAATGGTCACACCCATATCCCTAGCAGAGGCCTCTGAGGTAGTCAGAAAGCTCCTCGGTGACAAGGTACCGGGGGTGGATGAGATCCGCCCTGAGATGCTGAAGGTGCTGGACATTGCTGGGCTGTCTTGGCTGACACGCTTCTTCAATGTCTCATGGGGATCGGGAACAGTACCATTGGACTGGCAGACCGGGGTGGTGGTTCCCATTTTCCAAAAGGGGGACCGGAGAGTTGCTCCAACTGTCGGGGTATCACACTACTCAGCCTCCCGGGCAAAGCTTATGCCAGAGTGCTGGAAAGGACTCCGACCGTTTGTTGAACCTCAGATTTAAGAGGAGCAGTGTGGATTCCGTCCTCATCGTGGAACAGTGGACCAGATCTTTACCCTCGCAGGACTACTGGAGGGTCCTGGGAGTTTAACCATCCAGTCTACATGTGTTTTGTGGACTTGGAGAAGGCTTTCGACCGGGTCCCCTGGGGTTTTTGTGGGAGGTGCTGCGAGAGTACGGGGTGCCGGACCCGTTGCAACGGGCCATCCTGGTCTCTGTACAACCGCAGTAAGAGCTGTGTTCGTATTCTCGGCAATAAGTCAGACTCGTTTCCAGTGGGTGTTGGCCTCTGGTGGGCGTGGTCTCCACCAGGGCTGACCTTTGTCACCGATCATGTTTGTGACCTCCATGGACAGGATATCAAGGCACAGCCGGGGGGAGGAGCACGTCGGGTTCAGGGGTCTTTGGATCGCATCTCTGCTGTTTGCAGATGATGTGGTCCTGTTGGCCTCTTCGGACCTCCAGCACTCACTGAGGCGGTTTGTGGCCGAGTGTGAAGCGGCAGGGATGAGGGTTAGTACCTCCAAATCTGAGGACATGGTTCTCTGCCGGAAACCGGTGGATTGATTCCTCCAGGTGGGGACGGAGTGACTGCCTCAAGCGAAGGAGTTTAAGTATCTCGGGGTCTTGTTCACGAGTGAGGGGAGGATGGAGGATGGAGGGAGGGGGATGGAGGGTGGAGGGAGGGGGATGGAGGATGGAAGATGGAGGGTGGAGGATGGAGGATGGAGGATGGAGGGTGGAGGGTGGAGGGTGGAGTGGGAGATCGACAGGTGGATCGGTGCCGCTGCAGCAGTACAACAGATGCTGCACCGGACCGTGTTGATGAAGAGGAGCTGAGCCGGAAGGCGAAGCTCTCAGTTTACCGGGCGATCTACGTTCCGATCTTCACCGATGGTCAGCAGCTCTCTGGGTCGTCACCGAAAGAACGAGGTTGCGGCTACAAGCGGCCGAAATGAGTTTCCTCCGTAGGAGGTCGGGCTCAGCTTCAGAGATCGGGGGAGGAGCTGGACATCAGGAGGGAACTTGGAGTTGAGGTGCTACTCCTTCGCATCTAAAGGAGTCAGCTGAGGTGGTTCAGCATCTGATCAGGATCCTCCTGGGCGCCTCCCTCTGGAGGGTTTCTGGACACGCCCAACTGGCAGGAGACCTCGAGGAAGACCTAGAACACGCTGGAGGGATTATATCTCCCAGCTGGCCTGGGAACACCTCGGGATCCTCAGGAGGAGCTGGAAGATGTTGCAGGAGAGAGAGGGAAGTCTGGGTCAGCTTGCTTGGCCTGCTGCCACCAGGACCTGACCCAGATTAGAGGAAGATGATGGATGGATGGATGGACGTCGAACAAACAGCTTCATAAAACACTGTTTGGGACTCTAAGCTGGGAGGAGTGAACTAAGCCCTTACGTGTATTTCCTGAATACCTGAAGTTTCACTTCATGTTGCTTCTTTTATCTTCAGCAGTATCTGCAAACTTTTTTCTGACTCCCACACAAGGGTGACTTCACATTTATAACAAGCATAACCTTTATGGAAATGTACTTTAATGAATATGAAATAATGCAGAATTGTTCATTGTTCTAACTTGTATCAGTGTCCCAGTATGGAGCTCAACCTTGTATAGTGGACATCTGTTACAGTAGCACTTCCTGATCTCTCTACTGCTATCATACATTCATCTCCAATTTGGCCGAGTGCCATCAGCTCAACTAGCCTGCACGACCGCTGGCATCAATGTCAGGTCAATGTCAGCAGCTCTGCCACTTCCATCGGTCAAGAAGCAGCCGTCAGGAGCAAGCAGGGACATTTTATACACTGTAACAGCTCAGTTTCGTATGAATACAGTCAGGTTTGAAGCTGTGGCTAATTTACTGATGGTTCTTGTTGAGGCAAGATTGCATTCATACTGTATAGATTTGTAAAAATCCCAGTAACACTCTCAGGCAGAAGCTTGTCCACCCAAAGGACCAAACACAGAGACATGAGCCAAGCAATAATGTCTGCAGCAAAATGCAGCAAGCAGTTCTCAGACTGGTACATTGAGGAAACTAAATAAACAATTCACAAGTACATAGCAAAACACATGAGAGCAAACTCCATCGGACAGGACTCAGCAGTCCCCACACCTCGGTAACCGTCTCCACACCTCAGTTAAAGTCTCTACACCTCAGTAACCGTCTCCACACCTCAGTTAAAGTCTCCACACCTCAGTTAAAGTCTCTACACCTCAGTTAAAGTCTCTACACCTCAGTAACCGTCTCCACACCTCAGTTAAAGTCTCTACACCTCAGTAACCGTCTCCACACCTCAGTAACTGTCTCCACACCTCAGTTAAAGTCTCTACACCTCAGTAACCGTCTCCACACCTCAGTAACTGTCTCCACACCTCAGTTAAAGTCTCTACACCTCAGTAACCGTGTCCACACCTCAATTAAAGTCTCTACACCTCAGTAACCATCTCCACATCTCAGTTAAAGTCTCCACACCTCAGTTAAAGTCTCTACACCTCAATTAGTGTCTCCACACCTCGGTTACCGTCTCCACACCTTGGTAACCGTCTCCACACCTCTCATCTTATCAGACCACATCTCACTGCTAAACCTCAAATCTGCAGGAGAAGACCAGCTCTTAAAACCGTCCAAGTCAGGAGTGAGGAAGCCACTTCACTCCTGCAGAAGGAAGCAGCACATTGAGGGACACTTAAAGAAGCAAACCCTGGAGCATGCGGAGAGGAATTAAGTCAATAATGGACTACAAGAGCAACAGCTCACAGACCAACCATGACAGTGCACTCCCCAACACCCTGACTTAGTTATATCACTATCTTTTACCATCCTTTTAACTTTGATGGTTTTCAATTTTAATTGCTATAGTTTGTATTAACTTGTCTGTATCTATGTTATCCTCAGTGTTTGAAATGGGTTGTCATATTTAAACTTGTATTATTTCATTTGCCTGCTGTATATTCTAATCTGTGTTTTCTATTTAATTCCATCTGTACAAATGGTGGGTGGATGGATGGGTAGGTGGGTGGATGGATGGGTAGGTGGGTGGATCGATGGATGGGTGGGTGTGGGGTTGGTTAGTTACGTGGTTGGTTGGCTGAATGACTGACTGACTGACTGGCTGGTTGATTGATTGATTAGTTACTTGGTTAATCGATTGATTGGTTGATCGATTGATCGATTGATCGATTGATTGATTGATTGATTGATTGATTGATTGATTGATTGATTGATTGATTGATTGATTGATTGATTGATTGATCGATTGATTGATTGATCGATTGATTGATTGATTGCAGCCAAACTAAACTGGGTCACTTTTTGTGTTGTTGTCAGTTGATTAGGTACACCTTGTTTAAATCAAACTAAATGCATATTTAGCCCTTATTGATTAAAAGAGATGAAGAGAAAGGCCTATCTGTAAAATCAAGACCTCTGAAAATCCTTCAAACATGTGGAAACGTCCTGAAGGTTGGAAGGTTAAGTGTATTAATATACTGTACATACTAAAACCATTCAGGAGAAACTTGGGGACTTTTTGCCTTACAACAGTACATAAACTAGGAAGACTGGAAGGGCTGAGAAGTACGTGAAACTAAAGTCAATCATCACATTGCGTGAAAGCCCTTCGAAAAGGCTTTTTTAGAATGTTATACATGAAGGCTAATATCTCAGGGTGTTTTCTTTCTGTGAATACAACTGAAAGTGACTGATGTCAAGTGTGTCTTCAGCAGCTGAATGGAGAACACAGAGAGGGCCAGTGGGACTGTTGGATCAGCGAGGAGGCACAAAGAGAGGGGGTGATTAACTGGGCTTAAACAGCTCATCAGCCTGCTCGGCTGCTTAACTCACACTGACCTCATTTAAGTTGCATTTTACTACTGAAACCTCTGACTCTTCCTTTCTGTCTCCTTCAGTCACACTGATGTTCACTTCTCCGTTCTCTGTGGTCGACTGATCTTTGTGTGCCAATGTAATTTTTTTTAATCCTGGTGACGAAGGGTACTTCCACATTAGGTACGGTTAATCCGTAGTGTGATCGCCCCCCACCCTTCTTCACCGCTCTACCCTCCACTCCCCCGCTGGCCAGTGTTCACATCACATTAATGTTTCGTACCCGAGTACGCTGACGCCAACATCTATGCAGCACTTGTGAATGCTTCAAATCCAAAAACACAGCTAACTCTTCACGTTTGCTGCTGCTTTTGCTTCGGATGCACAAACAAGTACGATACTGGACTCACTCGTCTGTCTTCAGACCTCATCCTTAATGTGAGCAAGTGGATGCATTGCAGATGTAAACTACTAGAGAGAACACTGCTTTTTATGTGTGAAAAAGTAACAGCGGAGTAATGCTGACGTTATATCAGTCCCTCCAGGAATTCCATGAGTTATTTTGTGATTGTCGTGATCAAACATTTTTTGTTTTGTGGTGGATTTTCTGTAAAATTGCGATTGTTTAATTCATGTTCATTCAACACATAGACCTGCTGGATGAAACAAACAAAGAGACGTCTCTGACAACTGGACGTGACCCTGTCACTTCCTGTTTTTCCTCTTGTTCCGGTTTCCTCCGGTGCAGAGAGTTATTATTATATATATATATATATATATATATATATATATATTATCAGCACTGCAGCAGACACACTGTTGGTCTGGACAAACGCACGCAAACGAGCCGCAGCAGCAGAGCATGGTAGCCCTGAGGACTCATGGCAGGCGGGCAGTATGTGGGCCTTCTGTATATCCTCTTCTGTATACCTCCTGTCTGTCTTCTCTCTAATGCTGATCGTTATACACTTTCTCATTAACCACAAACAGAATTACATTACTGCCATCACACTCTCCTGCTGAAGATGTCGTCTGGGAACTACAGCAGGAAACCTTTCTTTAAAACACAGAATAAAGGCTCCATAAGGCTCCACTGATCAACACTCCAGTCAAATCATCTCATTTCATTCCGAAAAATCTGTTCCAGCGGAACTTTCTCCCACCTGCTCATTTGTAAAAGCCATTCTGACAAGTCATTTTTAAGATACTCTTGAACTCATTTAATAGATAAAAGCTCTGAGCTTTTAAATATCCAGCGAACATTTTTGCCTTGCATTACAGGATTACTAGATTTCCAACATATTTTAAAAGAAAAACTTGTGGCCCTGGACCGGTTTGCAGAAGCTGTTTTTAATGTCAATATTAACCTTGCTCGAGTGTAAGTGTGTATTAATAAAGGAAGTTGTAGTTGTCAGTAAATTTAAACCAGCTGCCAAACATAAACGACTTCTTACACAGGGATTTGTTTTTCCTACAACCAGTAACTGCCAGGTGGAACTTCTACGTTGTTAAATTAATCAAATGTAACATTAGCAATGATATAAATCTAGTTGACAAATTTCAAGATTTCAAATTATACTCTACAAAAGTAACATCATTTTACTTAAATAAGTAAATAACATTATTTAGCATAACCACGTTTTTCCTCTCATTTTAAACTTTGTAATACTTACACCCAAACACATTATCCCACACATGCAGACAGAAATAAATCAAAATAACACCTACTAACCATACCTATGTTGCCAGTCTAGATTTAATTCAGCAAATAATAAGGTTGATAAATGTCTTTTTTCCTTCTTTGAGAAAGAACATAATGTGGCTGTAAGGCTGATATGAAATCTGTTGTGTTATAAATACAGTGTAACTCAGTGACCTGATGCAGTGAAATCTGATAAACTATTGGTGGATGACCAATCAGGACGTAAAGGAGGCGGGTCTCTGAGAGACGTGATGTCAGCCAGGTAGAGCCGTCCGTAGAGGGAAGAAGGCTGGTGATTGGCTGATCTCGTCTGACGTCACGGTGAGCGTATTGCATCACTTCCTGTCTACAAACATTGTGACTAGTGTTACTTCTGTTATTTCAGCTTCTCTTCCTGAATTCTACGTATCTAAATCTCTATCTATATATATCTATACGTATCTAAATCTCTCCACTTCTTCTCATCTCAAGTTAAAACTCACGTTTGCTCTTCTTGAACAATCCTCCTGTTAAATCTTTGACCAACCTTCACTAACTTGGTGTTCTGGTGCTGCTAGCTTAGCAGTTAGCAACGTCTTCCCTCTCTCCCTCCTCCTCTTCTGGTTTTTCTTGCTCAGTGTGACATGTTTAGTTACAACCCTGCTTCCTTTAATGAGGAGGAGGAGGAGGAAGGGGAGGAGGAGGAGTGGGGAGGGGGGAGGAGGGGGGGGAGTAGTGTAGTTAGGGCTCCAGGGTCACAGAATTAGAATCACTGCTGTGCACCATGCTAAATAACCAGCTAGCTGTAGGACCTTCTCAGGGAGGGGGGGGGGGGTGTACAGCTGTCCAGGATACAGGTTTAGTTAGCCGGTCCCCCGCAGCACCCGAACAGCCGGGCGGCCGGGGGACAGTACGAAGGAGACATCGTCCCAAGAAGAAGCCCACGGTTCACCACCGACCTTCACGTCTCCAACTGATGTTCCACATTCTGTGAAACACCTGCTGAGAAACCAACTCTGGTTATTGGAGACTCTGTTTAACATGAAGTTAGTGAAACCAGGGGACAGAGACAGATGTCTTCCAGGGGACAGAGTCAGATGTCTTCCTGGGGACATAGTCAGATGTCTTCCTGGGGCCAGAGTCAGATGTCTTCCCGGGACCAGAGTCAGATGTCTTCCCAGTTTCATGCTTCTCTGAGAGGACTTCAGCTGGACGGACCGGACCGCTGTGTGACTCCTCTGGTGCCTTGAACCGTCCCGCTCTGTGACCACCGGACCTCACCTGGTTTTCCGCTGATGCCTCATCACATCCCACCTTCACCAGGTCTTGAGTAACCATATTACACGTGCACCATATTTTATTGTAAGTGGACTATTAATGCAAGTGAAGCAGCCATTTCATGTTTTCAGGCCACAACGCCCCCTAGCTACGATTCAGACCTGCCACGATCACTTTGGACATGCAATTTATTTTATCATGGCTTTTAATTTCTTTACATCTGATTCAGAACCCACAGTTTTATTTGCAACATGAAGGTATAAATGGGCTATGTTGTTTGCATAATGTAAAGCTCATTTGAGTGCAGTTTGACAGCTTTGTTTTGAGGTATTGCCCAACTCGTTTATGTTTAAGAAGTTTTTTCACTAAAATCATTCATTTGAGTTCAGAGAGACTTGTTAGTGTTGTCCTTATTATCAAAATAAGTTCATATATATGTGAGGACATAAGAGGGTGATTTGAAAATCAGTAAGGCTTAATCATTTATTTCTTAGCCGTCCATAATTTAAGTTAATTAAAAACTGCCAAGTGGAGGCACCGGCAAATACCCAAAATCTAAATTTAAAAGAGTAAGATGTATTTAGGCACCCAGGATCCCACCTTTAGAGACAAGCGACAGAGTAAATATTAAGGTGGGTGTTACACCTACAAGACATATTTTACCTTGTGATGCTACTATGATTTCCTGTTTATATAACAGATTGCTTTTGATTGGACAGCACTATACATAAAGTCTTCACAAACACTTTTTTTTTTCATTTTAGAGACATGAGAATGAAATCAATCTGAACATCTAACTTGCAGCAGAAGAGTGAATAAGATGATTTTCCAAAATAGAATGTATTGCTCCAGGGGTTGTTTTTATATTCAGAATTCAGTAAGTGGGAGTGAGGTAGGGAGATGGTCGAAGTGGATGGTGAGTGTACAAAGCAGAAGACCGAACCACCAGAGACCAGGTTCAAAACCACTTAGGTTAAAAAGATGTGGTTAAATACTAAAAAAGTAAACATGATTTGTTCTGATGGTACACGTCTTATATGATCTCGTTTATATTTAAATATGTATAGATCTCTCTGAGCTAAATGGAACTCAATGTGTCTTCATCCATACAAGACGTTTTACCCTTAATTTCCACTTCCATTTTAAATCTATCTATCTTTATCAAATGACTTTGTGCCTCAGGCTTTTAAAGTTACTCTAATTATACCTTTACTTTAAAATCCTCCTCTTGATCCATTTGTTTTTGAAAACTAGGTCCAACCTGTTCTTGCAACTTTAAAAATAAAAGCTTAAAAAAAAATAAAAAAAATAAAAAATATGAGCATTTGTAAAGGATTTTTGAAAAACAGAAATTCAGCCAAGATTTAGAGACCATCATAGCACAGTAAAAGTTACCAATGATCCTCATATTACCTC
Source organism: Brachyistius frenatus (assembly GCF_029030835.1). Lineage (NCBI taxonomy): Eukaryota > Metazoa > Chordata > Actinopteri > Embiotocidae > Brachyistius > Brachyistius frenatus. Next base: position 91,193 of record NW_027210913.1, read on the forward strand.
AAACATTGTGCTTGTCTCTATACTTGTCATCACAACATTTATGATAGGGACAACATGCCATTTTGATTGAATGAACCGCACTAGGTTCGATTTAAATTTCTTTATATCAACAATGACTCTTCCACACACACAAAAGTTACTCATGGAGATCTACAGGGCTTATTGCTACATCAATCCTTTCAGCAACATTATTTAGAGGCACTGCATACATTTCCATTGATATGCAGATGACATCCAGCTATTATAGCAAATTAGTCAAACTTCAAGCATGTCTTTCAAACATACAGGCCAGGGTCCTCATTTATAAAACATTGCGTAGGAACCGTACTAAAAGTGTACGTGCGCAAAATATATTCAGATTCATAAAACTGTGCACATGCACACCTGCACACAATGTTCTTTTTGTAAATCACAATGCATGTGGAAACGTGCACACATAGATCCATGTGGATCAGCGGTTCTTTGGTTAATTGTGTCAACAACAGAGAGGAAAACCCAGAAATTAAATTTGTCCGACAGAACTCGAGGTGTTGGACCAGGTGTTTATGGACCAGGTGTTGGTGGACCAGGTGTTTGTGGACCAGGTGTTGGTGGACCATGTGTTGGTGGACCAGGTGTTTGTGGACCAGGTGTTGGTGGAAAATTTTAAACTGTCGCTCTGTTCTGCAGGTCTTTAACTGATGCTGTTTGATGTTATATTGGATTTTTAAAAAGGATGATGATCAGTTTAAAACAATTAAAAGTTGCTGATGGAATAATTACAGCAAAAATGACCCTGCTGGTTAGAATGTTAATGATACAGTGAACGATTGCCCAAATAAAATTGATATGAAGTGAAATGAAATGTGCGAGAGGCTTCGTTATACATATCAAGTTGTCTGTCACATTTAATTTCTGCAATCTGGCTTCAGTTCACCACCTCACCGTCTGTGTCTCCCAAACGTGCATATGGAAGCTCAGAGTTTGCTTACAGGTGTGCACTATTTACTGTCCAGCTTGTTTTTATAAATCCAGACTTTTGCGTGGGGAGCGGCGGACGCCTCTTTCAGGCTCCATTTTGTGCGTAACGGTTATAAACGAGGCCCCGGACCTGTCATTTTACTTCTAAGTTCAGGCAAAGCTTAAGTTATTGTATTTGTACCGATATTCTACTGTGACAAAACATTGGAGTTATTTTTGACAAGGATGTTTCCTTTAACTCACATATAAAGCAAATCTCTGGGACTTATTTCACCTGCGACATATTGCAGAAATCAGGAACATCTTGCCTCAGCACAATACTGAAAAGCTGATCCGATAGAAAACTTCCGGGATGGACTATTGTAATAACTTATTATCTGGATGTCTCAGTAATGCTCTGAAAAATCTCCAGGTGATCCAAAATGCTGCAGCAGGAGTATTGATTTTGTAAGAGAGGTCATATTTCTTGCATATTAGTTTCTCTTCATTGGCTCCCAAGTGAAATAAAGAGAAAAAATGACATCCATGCCCTTACAAATAAAGCTTCTGAAGACCAAGCTTCGTCAGGTGACCCTGAACCTCCCTTAGTTATGCTGCTATAGACCTCCACTGATAATCACCTCCCATCTACTCGATATTTCACTCTCCATGCATTTATATGCCACTATTGCATGTCATTAACTGTCTTCTCTCTCCTGTAGTTTGTGTTTGTCCTCTCTGTCCTCTTTCTCTTCTCTTTGTACCTTTCTGCAGGTATTTCTGGCTCCGGAGCTGCATGTTTCTGATCTGCGGTTACTGACCCCACCAACCTCCCCAGTGATGATCGTTTGTTGTCTCTCTATGTTGCTATTTTCTCTCTCTGCTCTCCCCTTGAGGCAAATGGCCGCCCACCTTTAGATCTGTTTCTTTTATGATTAAATGGAGTTTTTCCTCCAAACTTCTGCCAATGTTCGCTCATGTGGGAATTGTTGAACTGTGGGGGTTTCTCTGTATATTATTGAAAGGGTTCGACCTCACTACGTAAACCACCCTGAGATGAGTTATGTTGGGATTTGGCGCTCTAAAAATGAAAATGAATTAAATTCAAATTGAAAAATACACTTTGGAAAAACAGCACGTTTTCTTCGCATGGACACACTTTTAAATATACAGTATCTGAGCCATCATTGAAATATGGCAAATGAAGCTGCTAAAATCCTTTGGTGAGGTGGTATTCAGAAGGAATGTGTGGATAATTAAGCTCAGTAGATATTGGGGCAACACTTATCGGCAAAAGCTCCAATCATGTGAACACCTTCACATGATTGGAGCTTTTTTTTTATTTTGATCATTTACTGTAATATGTGACTGCAGAAGAATGCGTGAGAGTGTGCATGAGTGAAAATATACACACACATCTGTGTGTGTGTGTGTGTGTGTGTGTGTGTGTGTGTGTGTGTGTGTGTGTGTGTGTGTGTGTGTGTGTGTGTGTGTGTGTGTGTGTGTGTGTGTCCATGTTTTCTCTTGGTTAACCGTATAATAATCCCAGAGGAGCATCAAATGTAGGTCATCTCCAGTCGAGCACTTTGAAAATAAAGACAATCCTAATACCAAACAGCCGCCATTAAGTCCCCTGTGGCGTCCTCTCTGGCATGTTCTCATCTGAATACCACGCATGACGATGGCCTTTTTCAGCTTTTTACGGGATTATCTTTTCGAGATTTCTGCTTCATTGTTGGTTCATTGCTGCAGTGCTCCGAGTGCAGAGTGCAGTTATGCACATAACCGCGTCCTGAAGCGTTTTGTAATTCTTTCCGCTGCTTTGTGCCGAGCTGCATGATAATGTATTGGACTGTGAGTTGCCTGTGAGCACACAGCAGCACTGTGGCTGAGCCAGTGAAGAAACTACACATGGAGGGAGCTGCTGAACTCAACCATTCAAAAAAACTTCCAAATCAGCAACAGTGTTTCAGTATTTCATAACATAACACAATTTAGAGATCTGAAGAGGTGAGAAGTACTATATTTTGAAATTTTCATAGTAAAATATATATGCTTTAAATTATTAAAATCATATCAAATTTTTAATAACAACAATATAAGAAGAAAATAACTTATTTTCCTCAAATTAATACCAGGCAGAGTTATCAAATACTCATGACTCATGATTAATCCGTTAAACCAGCGTTCCACTTTGTTTCCAGAACAACCCTGGTTGTCTTCTTCAACCAGTCTCACACAGCTGCATCAACACAAAGGCATGTTTGGACTGGGTTTTGACTACGTTTGTAGTGTAGGAGCCTTTGAAACAACATTCATTATACAATAAAATATGTTAATGATACACTCTTCATCAAGTAAAAAGGAAAAAGTTTTGCAGCAAAAACAAAAAATATCATGTTTGGATTTGGGATGGCTGAGACAAATCTAACTAACAGTTTATCTCATGTAGACTGACATAAAGGCCAAAACACACAGGCACCGCATGGTGTGCATTAAACCAATCAGCAACCATCAGTGATGTCATCAACCATCAGTGACGTCATCAACCATCAGTGATGTCATCAACCATCAGTGACGTCATCGTTGGTTTGTGAACATTATGAATCCTCCAGTTCAGATTCTGTTTGTCACCATCTTGCGAGTTCGGAGCGGTTTGGAGCAGGAAGTGACCATATTTGGACGAGCTGGGGGAGGAGCCAAAGGTGTATCTGATTGGAAACCTGACGATACTACGTCCCGCCCACCGATAGCTGCAACCTGACTGTACCACAGGCCTGTCAATCAAACAGACACGCCCCCAAAAACAGGTCTTCTTGAATCTTCTTTTCTAATGAATGAGGGATTATTTTCAGATGGACCTCCAGAAAACTAATAAGAAGGAGTGACTTCAGCTAACAACACCGAGATAACTGATGGACACATTTTATTCACTTTGGATTTGATGAGAGAAGTTGAATGGGAGTCTATGGAGCCGGAGGCTTTTTGGAGCCGACCTCTAGTGGCACTCGCTGGTATTGCAGCTGAAGGCACTTCCACATTAGCTTCATTTTTCGGAGCCGGAAGCTACGAACACTTCTATATACAGTCTGTGGTCAAAACGCTGCTCTTCTAGATCTTCTACGCTGCTCCTGTTGCAGCTCCCTCCCCTCTATCAGATCTGCAATCTCAGTTGATGAGGGAAGAAGAGTTCACAAGGTTGAGAAACATCCCGAGCCGTACGACCTGCAATCCCGTTATTACCATGACAACGGGCAACATAGCCATCCAAAGTGTGTGGCATTTTTATTGGTGTTTTAAGCTTTAGTTTGTGTAGAACGATGCTATAAGCTCGCCGTTATCTGTTGATTTAAGTCCACATTCTCCTTACCTTCTGCTATCTCTGTTACCAAATTACAAAATCCCTGTCGCTATTGGAGACAACACCACCACCAACAACAACAACAACCTCTGAGCTAGCAACCTACACACTGAAAATGGCAAGTTTGGCAAAGATTGGGATCCTGAAACAATGCAGGCCTGCTTGGTTCTCTTCTATCTTTTGCAGGAATTCAGCCATTTTAACACCAGGCCCGGCCCTGTTCCACCAAAACAAGTTCCACTCTGACGCAATTTTTCCAAGTGCTGCATCCTGGGCTCAGTGCCAACCAAGACAACTGAGTGGTTTAAAGAAATACAACCAAGCCAGAGCGTTTTTGTTTGGTTTTGTTTTTATCTCATGAGACTCCATAGAAGTAACTTGAAAATAGAGGTCAGATAATTGTCAGATCTCCGGAGAGGAATGCTGATTTTGCTCATCATATTGTCACACATCTGAATAGTATTCACAGAATAATGCAGCAGTTTGTTTATTTCTCCTAATGTAGCCTACCAGCTCAGAAAATACTATAAAAGAAAAAGATGAGGATTAAAGCTAGGACACGGCAAATAGGAAATACCAGAAATTCAAACAAATAAATAAATAAATATAATTGTTACTGTGCTTATCATAATCCAATCAATCAAATGCAGCCATCTGTGGTACTTAATGTAGAGTAAGTTTTGGGTAAATCTTGGACGTTGGACATGCCAGGGTAAAAAGTGACCCTCGAAGCAACACTACTTCTAGTATCACATTGATACCAGAAGTATAAAATAAAATCATGGCATACAGAGAGGGAGCGCACATTACCACCCACACAGATGGAGCGTTTCTCCTTCGCTGACCGACAGGATGGCTCCTCTGCAGGATGTCACTGGGAGTCAAATTTCTCTCACAACCCCAAAGAGATAATGTGAACATTTTAGATCTTTTTAAAACTCTTCTGCTGTGCAAAATAACAGCACAGTCTGAAAACCTTTTAAGAATCAGACACGTCATTTACAGAAAAAGATGAGGCACTGTGAAAGAGTTGCGCTGCAGTAAATATGTGACCACCACCAATCAGTACTGTTAATTAATTAATAATACATAATAATACAATTAATTGAAATACTTTACCAAGAACTGCATAAAAAAGCAATCAGTTACTTGGAAAAGTATGTTTTGTGTTACTTTTAGATGTCAGTTCTTTGATTAATGCAATCAAAAGTTGCAGATGCTCAGGTACCAGTGATCACAGAAACACCAACCACAGGTATAACTGGTGTTGACTGAGTGATTTGACTGGGATACTTGAGACTATTGCTTCCTCCTGCTCCATGCTCATTACTGTGCTGCCATCCATTCATGCAGAACCCAAACAAGCACCAATGCCTTCTTTTTTTTAACAGCTGATTAATTGTACTGGTGCATAAAATCCCCCGAAAATATATGCAGCTTTGGCTGTGCAAAGGTCAAGCACTGGTGCAAGCACAGATAAAAAGTTCTTCCAGAAGCTATAGTAGTAGCCTACCATTCCCAGGAAATGCAACAGCTGTGTCTTGGTTGTGGGTGGAGGAAACTGTCCCACAGCCTTGACTGTATACTGCATTGGCTAGACTTGACCTTGATTCATCCTCTTTCCGAGGTAGGTCCCAGTGGTCTTAGCAAACACACACTTAGTGAGATTGTCTGTCAAGCATGCTAAAATCAACCAGTCATATAAAACACCTATGCAGTGGACATGACTGTCCAGATACACCATGATATCGTGGAGCTACGCAGGCCAACTGCTACCACCCACAACCACAGTATTTCTTAGCCACTGAAACGTTGCAGGCGTATTCCTTCAACAAAATGTCACCGTGTAGGAATACAAGCCAGAGGGAGTTATGAGTGCTAAAATTTCTCTTGACCTTTTGATGAGTGAAACTTGCTGGTACCCTTTGAAAGGGTCAAATTTGCTCACAAACGTGGCTGAATAGTCTTGGTCAATACAATCTTCTATTTGAGGAAGTGGATGGAAGTTATATTCAGTGAGACAGAACCCTTTTGGACAGTCAGTACGATGCCTCAAAGTAGTGGATGCCGAATTTGAGCCACGTTTAAGGCCTGCTGCCCTAAAAACTCAGCCTCACAAGTGTGATATGGCTTCAGAAGGTTTACATGGAACAACTTTTAGGATTTTCATTGGCTGAGAGTGTCAATCATGAGGTTTAGATGCGATGCACCACAGAAAAATTGACACTTTATTTTGCCTTGGATGGCAAATTGACAAGAGGCTGAACAGCATCATCAACATCTTTCCCTGTTAAATCTCTACTTTTTTGCTTTGCCGATTCACCTGCCCGGTAGAGTTTTAATCTCTGGCAAACATCTCGCCTTCAAAACTGCAAGTTGACCATGCACTTTGTGTCCAAACACGAAATTGTTCGAGCTGAATCCAGAACTTTCAGGACAAATTCACAAGCTGCTGACAAAAACCTGACCGGCAGGTTACCCAACAGCCCTGTACAGTAGACATGTAACAGGTATTTGGTGAAAATGTTCAAGTGCACACAAACCTTCTGCATGGTAAACTGTCAATATGTCATGTTTTATGTGCAGTTAAATCAATTGACCAACTATATAGGATATGAAGTTGGGACGTTGGTCAGACTGTCATAGTTAAGGGTCAAATATTGAGATGAAATGAGCCATTGCTTTGACCATTGCCTTGGCAGTAACAGTGTGTAGGTGGGAGGCAGCAGGATCTCGTAGCCTGACACAATACAGTCCACAAATAAGTGTTTTCATGGGACCGACTTGGTCAATAGAAATGTTCAAACGGTGATCTGATTGCAGGGATTGGTGATAGGGGAGTCAGTAAGGTGACAGGTAGGTCATGTTTTGATGAAGAGAACGATGTTGAAGAAATGTTGTAATTATGCACACCAATCCAACGGTGTGAAGAAGGCAACCAAGAAGATGGTGACCCCCTCATAGCCACGGATATGTACCGGAGCTAAGCACTCTACCTATCTTCACCGCTTCCTAATGTAGACACCAAAAGTCCCATCAGTAAATCCGCTGCCAAGCCTAACAAGGGAAAAACTACTCTTCCTCAAACAGACACAATAAAACCCAAAGTAAGACCCCTGAAACGGCTGAGTCAAGTACACAACTAGAAAAAAAAGAAAAGGGGAACAAATACCAAACACTTTTACAACCTACACTCTTAGAGGAAGGAACTGGCACTACCAGCAACCTGACATTTCCTCTTTCCAAAATAGGCTTACTGACAGCTCCGTCCAAACACAATGAACGACTCTTCACTCCTACAAGACAATCCACAACAGAAACCACTGTCTGCCAAAGCAGGTAACAACACACCAACTTAATGCAGGAAAAAAATACCAGAAACGTCCACATTATGCTTAAATTAATCTACTCACAACAACAAATCACTGACAAGCCAACACTTGTCACAAACCACCATGATGGGGAGGAGAGACAAGAGAGATTAAAGTGACAATTGCATGTTTTATCAAAATTAAAGAAATGTAACTATTTACAAAAAGCATCAAGATAAATTACATCAACTGTGAGGGAAATGCATGGATGAGTGAGGAATGAGTATGTCAGTGTGGAAGGCAGAAAAAAGGTCAAGGTATTTATATCCTCGGTGGAGGCATACACAGGTGCCACCACGTTACCTTAAAACCCTCTCTGACTGCAAGCTTCTGCAGAAAGAGGCTAGTTGAGCCACAGCAGGGAGAGAGGAAGGAGCTGTAACAGTTATAACATTAGTGGCACCCACAGACTGGATGTAAAAGTGTCCGTAGCTTCCAGGTCTGAAAAATGGTTCTGATCCAGAAGTGTCTTCAGCTGCAATACCAGCGAGTGCCACTAGAGGTCGGCTCAAAAAAGCCTCCGGCTCCATAGACTCCCATTCAACTTCTCTCACAGAATTCTCATACAGAAAATGTCCTGTATGTCATTCGCTAAATTCTCTCTTCCAGATCCATTTTCTGGAGGTGCCTCATTAATGAGAGAATAAGCTTCAAAAAGACCTGTTTTTGGGGGCGTGTCTGTTTGATTGACAGGCCTGTGGTGCAGTCAGGTTACAGCTATCGGTGGGCGGGACGTAGTGTCGTCAGGTTTCCGATCAGATCGGTCAGATCCACCTCTGGCTCCTCCCCCAGCTCGTCCAAATATGGTCACTTCCTGCTCCAAACCGCTCCGAACTAGCAAAGATGGTGACGGACAGAATCTGAACTGGAGGATTCATAACGTTCACAAACCAACGATGACATCACTGATGGTTGATGACCTCACTGATGGTTGATGACATCACTGGTGGTTGATGACCTCACTGATGGTTGATGACATCACTGGTGGTTGCCGCTTGGTTACCACCAACAGTAAGGTGTTACTCCCAACAATACCACCGACAAACGGAAACTGGGAGGAATAGCTTCTGAGTTAGAACCATCCCACTGCAGTTTTAAATGTAGATCACATTTGAGTGAATATAAATATCCAAATAAACAAACAGCAAAAAGAAGAAAGAGAACAAAAACAGAGGAGGTCAACAGAGAAGCTGTAGCCTGAGTTCAATGAGCTGCTGCAGGCGAAAGGACAGAAGACTGAGCAGGATATCACCAAGAAATCAAAGAAATGTGAAGTCACACAAGAGAGAACGAGATAGCCAGCCTGTGAGCGAAGGGGAACGCAGAGAAAGTGTAACATCACTCTTCTCTGCTTTTAACATTGACAGAAACAAAAATCTCTTTTCTTGTTTTAGTCAAGTTTACAAAAGTCCTGGCTGAGCCTTGCAAACATCTTGATGTGAAGTTAGATGTTAGATGTAGCAACACAAACCACAGGCATTTCAGAGCCTCAGGAAATATATGTTTGATGACTGAAATAGGAAAATGATCAGAGACTATTTTTAATGAATTTCATGACATCAACACCTTCTTTGTGTTCAGCAATTCTGAGCGCTCACATTATCCATAACAGTAAGATAACTCATCTTTTACATGGTTCCACCAGAACAGCTCTGGTGCTTCTTGTCAGAGATTCTGCTAGTAAGTGCCACTGAGTGCTATCGCTCCAAAATATCCCACAGTTCAATGGGGTCGAGACGTGATGACAGTGAGGGCCACAGCATTTTCAGACTCTAACGATGTGACCTGGGGATGGAGGCACTGTTTCCACCCCATCAGGGTAGAAAGTATGGCTTCAAGGGAAATGATAAGTGTACTCCCCCATGTTGCCCGCTGAATGACTCGAATGGTTTATGGGCTGAAAAGGTTACTGAGCTTTTGAGTTGGACCCACCTGCATGGGTGATACACTTTAGTGAAACATTGGCTCCCTGAGTTTCAGTGGTTTGGGAGAATTTATATATTCTTGCCCTGCTGTTAGTAGTTTTTTTTATTTTTTATATATATATATATGTATATTACGTAGGTTTTCAAGATGGTGCCGCGCTAGCGGCAGCCTGTTGCAGCAGCTCCCCTCCCCTTGTTATTAGTATTATTAGTATTTAAGTCTTTCTCCTCTTCGGAGTTGTTGTTTTTTTCTTTCTCTCTCTCGTGTGTTAAGTTAACGGTCAGACAATGGACCGTAATTTTTCCACGTTTCTGGATGGGGGCACTGTTATTGTTTACTCTTGTGATCAGCTGATCACGCTGAGTCGGCCTCTACTGCTGCTGCCCGGAGCGAGGCCTGAGATCCCCGTTGAACTTCGGAGAAGACGTCGAGGTTGCAGAGCCGGAGCTAAGCTAAAGGCGGAAAGGAGGAAATACAAACCAGCGGTACCGGAGATCTTAATGGGGAACGTGAGGTCGTTGGCCAACAAGACGGATGAGCTCGGCGCTGGTAAAGACCCAGAGAGAGTACCGGGAGTGCAGCATCATGTGTTTCACCGAGACATGGCTGCACTCACATCTCCCGGACCACAGCGCGGCCGTACCCGGCTTCAGGACCGTTCGGGCGGACAGAGACGTTGTGCAGAGCGGTAAGGTAGGCAGGTAGGTAGGTAGGTATATACTTTATTAATCCCCGAGGGGAAATTTTTTTAAGAAGAAAGGTGGAGGGATTGCAGTCTATGTGAACGAGAGGTGGTGTAATCCCGACCACGTGTGTGTGAAGGAACGTTTCTGTAGCCCGGACATTGAACTGCTAGCCGTGGGGATGCGCCCTTATTATTTGCCGAGGGAGTTCACGTCCGCCATTGTTATCGCTGTGTACGTTCCTCCATCAGCTGACGTAGAGGCAGCAGTGGACACCATCTACTCCACTGTGTCCAAACTGCAGACTCAGCATCCCGGTGCATTTTTGTTAGTTACTGGAGACTTTAACCAGTCTGGATAAAGTACTGCCAACTTTGCACCAGTATGTGAACTGCCCCACCCGGAACAATAAAACTCTGGACTTACTGTATGCTAATGCCATGGATGCATACAGTACTACTGCCCCCCCCCCTTGGTAGATCAGACCACAACCTGGTCCTGCTGACTCCCAGGTATGTCCCCCTGGTGCAGAGGCAACCTGTAACCACCAGGACTGTGAGGAGGTGGACACAGGAGGCTAAAGACGCCCTGCAGGACTGCTTTGGGTCCACGGACTGGAATGTGCTGTTTGGACCACATGGGGAGGACATCAACAGCAGGACGGACTGTATCACAGAATACATCAAATTCTGTGAACACTCCACCGTACCATCCCGGACTGTAAAATGCTTCCCCAACAATAAACCATGGATCACCAGTGACCTGAAAGTTCTTCTTAATAAGAAGAAAGCAGCCTTCAGGTCTGGGGACAGGGAGGAGCTCAGGAGAGTGCAGCGCCACCTGAAGGAGAAGATGAGGGAGTGCAAGGACTCCTACAGGAGGAAGCTGGAGACAAAACTCCAGCAGAACATCGTGAGGGAGGTGTGAAGGAGATTACTGGGTTCAAGGGGAGAGAGAGACAACCAGGGGGAACCTGGAGAGGAACAACCAGGGGGAACCTGGAGAGAAACAACCAGGGGGAACCTGGAGAGGAACAACCAGGGGGAACCTGGAGAGGTCAAATGAACTAAACTGTTTCTTCAACAGGTTTAGTTCACCGCCCTCATCTGTCTCCTCCACACCTCACACCTCCCAAACACCTCTGCTGCCCCCCCCCCTCTGCGCCCCCTGGTGAACTGCATAGAGCCCTCAATCTCAAAGGGCTCTTCCTCCATCGACACCTCGACCCCCCCGCCCCCTCACCCCCCTCTCTGTGACGACTGGCCAGGTTAGGAGACAGCTGGAGAGAATCCACCAGCGCAAGGCTGCAGGACCTGACGGCATCAGCCCCGGGGTCCTGAAGACCTGCGCCGCCCAGCTGGCTGAGGTCCTACAACACCTCTTCAACCTGAGCCTGAAGCAGGAGGAAGTCCCGATGCTGTGGAAGACGTCCTGTCTGGTTCCTGTCCCCAAGAAGACGACTCCACCTAGCCTCAACGACTACCAACTGGTTGCCCTCACATCTCATGTGATGAAGGTGCTGGAGAGGCTGGTCTTGGCCCACCTCAGGCCGCTGGTGAAATCTTCTCTGGAACCTCTGCAATTTGCGTACCAGCCTCGTGTGGGAGTGGACGACGCCATCATCTACCTGCTGCAACGAGCTCAGTTTCACCTGGATGGAACCGGTGAATCTGTGAGAATCACTTTCTTTGATTCCTCCAGTGCATTCAACACCATCCAACCACTGCTGCTGAGTGAGAAGCTGCAGGTGGTGGGGGGGTGGACGCGTCCACCGTCTCCTGGATCACTGACTACCTGACAGGCAGACCACAGTTTGTCCGTCTGGGCAGTGTGCTGTCTGATACGGTGGTCAGTGGTACTGGAGCTCCTCAGGGAACTGTTCTGTCTCCTTCCTGTTCACCTTCTACACCACTGACTTCCAGTACAACTCAGAGTCAAGACATCTGCAGAAGTTCTCTGATGACTCTGCAGTGGTAGGATGTATAAGGGACGGACGGGAGGACGAGTACAGGGCAGGAGTGGAGGACTTTGTGGAGTGGGCGGGAAGGAATCACCTGCTCCTGAATGTGGCCAAGACCAGAGAGATGGTGGTCGACTTCAGGAGGAAGACGACGGCTCCACAACCGCTGAGAGTTCTGGGAGAGGAGGTGGACATGGTGGAGGAGTACAAGTACCTGGTGTCTCCATGACAACAGACTGAACTGGAAGACCAACATCAACGCTGTCTACAAGAAGGGGATGAGTCGACTCTTTTTCTTGAGGAAACTTCGATCCTTCAATGTGTGCAGCGAGATGTTGGAGATGTTCTACCATCTGTTGTGGCCAGTGAACTGTACTTCACTGGGGTCTGCTGGGGGAGCAGCATTGGAGCCGGTGACACCAACAGACTTAACAAACTGGTTAAGAAGGCCGGCTCCATCATCGGCTACAAACTAGATAGTCTGGAAAAGGTGGTGGAGAGGACGCTGAACAAACTATTGTCCATATTGGATAATCCTGTCCACCCTCTCAACCACCTGCTGCAGGGACAGCGGAGCACTTTCTCTAAAAGGTTCCTCCAGCTGCTGTCACAAGGACAGATACAGGAGATCATTCCTGATACAGGAGATCATTCCTGATACAGGAGATCATTCCTGCCCACTGCCATAAGACTGTACAATAACTCACCTCTGGCAAAATCCATCACAGTACAATAACACTGTTGACTGTGTTTCTTAGTTTGTTTGTATATTATATATATAGATATATACTGTACTGTATATATATAATATATATAGATATATACTGTATATACTGTGCATTTTATATTTTATATTTATATTTTTTACTGCTATTTTATTTTATTGCTTTTCTATTATTCTATTCTATTCTATTCTATTCTATTCTATTATTTTATTCTATTGTTTCTATTATTATCTTATTGCTTCTGTATGTATGCTGCTGTAGCGAAAAAATTTCCCCTCGGGGATTAATAAAGTAAATACCTACCTACCTACCTACCGTATATATAACTAATGATTGTAAAGTTGGATTGTATGCACCCCGTAGGGCAGATTTAAAACATGAGTTAACTCTATACATTATAGCCCAGATAGTAAAAAACTATTTGCACATCATCTGGCAGTAGTATTAAATCTACGTTGATACTTGACATTGAAACAAAAGTAAAAGTGCTAGTTATGATAGAATTTTCAACCATAATTGACATTGAATCAACATTGATTCAAAAGTCCTCCAAAGAGTCGACAATTTATTTTATTATACACTGAAATGAGGTTAGAGAATAAAATATTGACTCAACCATTATGTTTTATTGTCTGTTTTATTTTTGTGGTATTTTATCATTCTATATAATTAACTGTTGCATATTGTTTTTTAAATTTATGTAAAGCGCTTTGTAACTTGTTTTTGAAAAGCGCTACAGAAATAAAGTGAATATTATTATTAGTAGTATTATCTAATAGGCAGCTCAATTTTGGGGAATTTAAAGTTAAGTCACTGTTAAACTATTTAATTGTTTTGTACATATAATGTCTGTCCTGTCTGTATTCCTCTTGTGGGTTTGTATAGTTAACATTCCTCTCATACTGCGGCGTTATTAAAGGTAATTTGTGCTGGGTTTGCGTGAACTCAGAGGATGGATGGTACACGGTATGCCAATTATCATTACGGCCACATTTTCAAAAAGTTGTGAGCTATTTAAAAAAGGAAAATTATGATTTGCCAGCTTGCTGTACTTAAATGCGGATCCCATTGTGAACACTAGGTGTCACTATCACCGGATGTGTCGACTGCTTGCACACTCTTTTTATACCAAAAGGCTTTCCCATAAAAATAACCATGTCAGCAGTACCAGGGAAGTGGAAAATGGACGTGAATGCAAGAGATCCCGGACACAGCAATTACTTTCTTTATGGAGTTTCGATTTCCAATAAATGGCCATGAATGGCATCTCTTTGTGTTATACAACAGGAAACAATACGAGACTGGCTGAGCTGGATGATATCACGAGTATTGTGACGAACACTACATGATCATGTGTTATCACCATGAAATGTGCATTTCCCTGACAGAATATGATGTTCAACACACCCTTTCTATGTGTGTTGGCCAAGGCTGCAGTGCTATTGGTTGAAGTCCTGCAGCGCTCATACGACGCACACACCAGGAAGTGCACGGCTTAATTGTGACTCATTTCTACAACAGTCAATAATGATTTTTTTTTTCCATCACTTTAATTTAATAATGTCAACAATGGAGTCGTGCGCTTTCCAAGGTTTCTCCGCATTACTTAAAGTGTTACTGTCAGGTTTCAGTCACAAGACGTTCCTGAAAATATTTCACAGTAGAAGACCTAAATAGTTTCTCTCTCCTGTCACTGAAGAGAGCGTTCGATTTAAAATGGATTCAGGAAGTGTTCAGTTTGTATTGAGGCCAAATGCAGTAAATTTAACAGCGAACAATGTGGCAGAAACACACTTCAACGATTTCAATATGACAACTTTGCATTTGTTTTTATTGGCTGTCTTGCGTGATGTACGTTTTACAGACAATTGGGTCTTCAAGCACATACAAAACGTAAATGAATTTCAACTGAATCAACTTGACAGACAACTGTGAACATTATTTTTAGAACATTAGAATGGTGTTGGCTTAATTGTGGGGCAGTTCTGGAGAGTTTCTACCCTTTGAAAGAGACAGCGTGTGGCAGACCAAACTTTTTAACCCTTTGTCATCTTACTGAAGATAACTTGACGTGAAAAGCTGCAGCTTTTTGAAGCAAATCAACACAAATACAGCACATTTCCCAAATCTGCAGCTTCCTGAAAACCAACATTTCTGTGAAAATGGTGAAATATGTTCCTTAGTGATGCACGTCAAAGCTTGACAGGTGACCTGACGGCAAATCTCCAGCAATGCTATTCCCATTCAGAGTGATGTTTACCTTGATATAATCATGTTACAGCAAATTCTCTTATTTAAAACAGCCACAACTCAGAACTCTTCTATGTGGCTCCTGGTATGAACAGTTGAAGATTAAAAAAACAAACAAACATGGCTCCTTACCTGTGCTGCTCTGGATGGTCCTGACGGTGGTGGCAGATGTGCGCGGTGGGGAGGACGGGAGCAGGATCAGCGGTCTCCCTCCTTCTCCTTCGTGCTCCCCAGCACAGCCCTGGTCGATGGCCCTCACGTAGCTGTGGCTCCGCATCCTGAAGCATCCGGGCATGGGCAGGGTGTCCATCGTGTCCATGCTGTCCATGGCAGCCTCCATGGCCTGAGCCTGCATCTCACTGTAGACCTGCTCACACACCTGCTCAATCTGCCCGTTCACCTCCACCTCACTGAGCTGTAGGACGAGCGGACATCCGGCAGATGGAGAAGAGAGGACAAACAGAGAGGAGAATGAAGATGGCGGACGATGGAGAAACCTCCTGGCTGTTATCATTCAAATATCACGGTTTCTAAAAGGGCAGAGTGTTGCATGCAGTCTCAACAGGGCGTTATTGAGGGCTTTCTTGATGGCAATTGCTCCTTGGTTGGACTTCTACCAGCAAAGTGCCATCATAAAAACACTTTAGGAGGATTTTCCAGGGAGGCATTGAAGTGCAAAACACATACACACAAAAAGAAAACAGAAAAACTCCCCAAAATCCTTTAGTCTTGAGGTGCAAATTAACAAATACAAAAACCTGAACTTGCAGGCCTGTGATCTGTTTCACAAAACCTGGATAAGGGATTCAGCCTGGATTCAGGTATCCTGGTTTAATTAAGCCGTGGTTCGGTTTCAGGAAAGCAGCAAAGTTACCATGGAGATTTAGTTTGCAACTAGCCTGCTCCACACCAGATTAACAGCCAAGTTTAATTAATCCTGGTTCCTCTCAGTCAGCTGTTACTCTGATTAGAAACTAATTTCTAACAGCTTTTCCATGTTTTAACAGAATTTGTCCATTTTGCTTAAACATAAGTAACAAAATAAATGTATGTTTACGAAGACTGCAGTTCATATTGTTATTTGAGGTTTGATGAATACTTAATTGCAAATATTGAAATGATTAGAAACGGTCAATAAAGTTGCAAAAGTGTTTTAAATTAAGTCAAGGATAAGGAATGATATATTATACATGGATGATATAAAGTATATGAAACATGTCTATGATTGTGAGCCTTTGAAGCGCTTTAAGGAATCAAGGTGTAAAACTGATCATTTAATCCAATAACCCCTTAAAAGTATAGTTATGACAATTTGAGTTATGTTTTTAGGGTATTAACACATTCAGTCGGTCCACTGTCGTCTGACACATTTTCACGCTCTTTAATTACAGCAGCAGTGTTTCCTTTTTTTACAAACTTTGTCCTCTACCTCCTCATACACTTCTATTATGCTTCTATTCTGTTTCTCATTTGGAGCAAAGAAACACAGAACACCTGTTCCATTGCAAAATTGCTTCATCAATAAGGTTCGTGCTGACAAATTTGGGATAATCAGTACACCTGTGTCACAGCAGCAGGTTGTTCACACAACTCACAGCAGAAAATCTGCACAGCTGTTCTATTCTTTCAATTGAAAAAGGTTTTTACAAAACCTCCACACACATTTTTTCCCTCCTGAAAATATTCTAAAACATTTTCAGGCCAGACACGAGGTTGTTTTAGTTTTTTGACACATGGAATGTATTCAGAGTAATGTTTTATAAAAGCATATAAGGTGATGGGTTAAGGTCACACTTGAACTACAGCAATGCTTTTATGGAGGTAATTGAGATCCAATGAAAAAAAAGACAACCATATTTGCAGGACAGTAGAAAGAAAGAAGGGATTAAAAAACATTTCCTGAAAGGACATCATTTATTTTACAGGCACTAAAATCCTTGACTAAATTGTTTTCAAAGCTTTTTTCCATAAAATTATAACTATAGTATTTTGTCAAAATGTCAAAAATGAGCTGCAAGAAGAGGGAGATCAAATAAAGATGATTCCCTTTGAGGAGATGACAGTTGTTTCGTGACAGAGGTGGAACCTATTTGGTGTAGATGGAGAAGCAACGGCAGCGCCTGAATTAGAAAAGTATGGCCATCTTGGTCCCGAGGGTTTTTAATGTCATGTGACATGGTGACGTTCAGCAGCGCCACTTTTTAAAATTCTTTATTTTACAATTCAGCACTATTCTTGATTATTTTCTGTCTAAACTAAATATGAATAGAATTTTTGATGAAATGAAATCAAACTTGTAGTTATTGACCTTTATGTAAAGGATATAAAGAGTAAAAATAAAGAGGGCCGTCAGTAGCAGTGCTGCAGCAGAAATCCTGCCAGTGTGGACGTACACCAGCGAGCAGTGCAGGGGGCGGGGCTTGTTGTCAGATGGGTGGGGCTTGTATTGCCAGAACAATCAGCCTGCTGTAGCTGCACAACAAATGGTATTTACATTTCTGTGGTAGTAGCACAAAGCAGCTTCTTCATTGTATGTGCTGCACTTGGCAACTTTAGAAAAATAAGGCAGGCTGTATTTTTACAGCAGTTATGGCCTGGGTTTCTCCAGGGTGGAAGGAATTAATGGTAATAAATCTTAATGTTGAGATTTTAGTAATTTGTCAACAGGACCAATGCTTTGGTTAAAAAAAACAGACCATGCAGGATTCCTCAAGCCGCCACGCTACCTCGAATGATTTTGCTGTTAACTGTGGATACTGCGAAACTGTGGATACTGGAAAAGCTTTCCAGTCTGACGTTGAGAAAATACATTTTTTTGCTGTTGTATCTTGACCGGACTTGCGGCTGCGTCGGGAGATTTAAAAGCCATGGAAAATGTCCTGCATCTGTATTTGTGATAAGTGGTGGTCTGAGCATGTTTTAAGATAAACGCAGTGTTGTGCCAAAATTGTGTTATTGTGACTTAACCAGCTTGAACGCGACCTTATCGGCGCCTCCTCTCACCTCAACGCCAACATGTTCCTCCGCTGCCAGGAGGAAACCAGACAGGCACAGATGCACACTGCATGTTTTACATCTGGTTTTGCACTAGCCAGAAAAAAGAGCCCTTATTCTTCTATAACCACCATTTATCCAGAAATTTGAATGCAAGATGTTTCCACTAGAATGTACAGTATTTCAACTGTGATGTAAATTCATCTCTCTGCGTTTAACACGTACACAAGCAGCTTACCTACTGCAACATCCCATGGGGATATTCACAATCTGCGCTAAGATTCATTTTCATATTGACTCACACTGAAAACAAACTGTAATTGTAGTTGTTGACTGGGGATTTAGTGGTTAGATCCATGCAGAAGAGGTTACTGAAATGGTTAATACAGGCAGTTCAGTGTGGTCATGGTGATGAGGGGCGGGGTCGGGACGACTCATAGAAGTGGAGGTTTCAAGGTGAGGTTAAGGCGGTGCACATGAAGGCTTTATTGGGCACATCTTTGTTTTACTTGCTGTAGTTTTGAACAGAAGCTCAAGCAGCCGCCTGCCAGAGGGAAGTGTAGAGGTCAGAGGTCAGAGTTCATTAGAGGGTTAGCAGGGAGGCGCCGTTCACTGCTGGTGCAGTGGAGGTACTTAGTAATACAACATTTATTTAAAGGATTATCAGAAAAAGTCAAAAAAACAAGAGTATATTGCCTCAAACCATGATTTAACTACATGCATACTTTAACCATTTGGCCCTGGTATATGGCAGCAAGTCACCTCAGAGTTTTAAAGTGGCAGTGTGTAGGATAAAGGCCCTATTCCTTGTTTAGGAGTGTGTTCCACTGGGTAGTGTCCATCCAGAACAGAGCTAGAAGGGGTGGGGCTTTAAATCTTAAAGGAAGGAAATGGGACACCACTCATAGCATCCACAGTAGCCGCAACTCCTCCTAATTAGTTTGTAAGTCTCTGAAATGTTAATATAACATTTATGGAAATATACAGTATGAAGACAAAATCATGTATCTCAGAGAATCAGCTGTTAATGCTGGGGATTGGGCCTCAGTGTCATCTAGAAATGAGTATACTGCATACTCCTCGCCTCTCTCTCCTCTTTCAAGCATTCAGAAGAACATAGAGTGGCCGCAAAACTCAGGAAGAACGTGAAACGCCCTCTCTAGAGTCAGCGTTTGGTTTGTCTGCTGTGGACTGTACGAGCATGGCCGACTCCGTGGAGGAGGACCCGCTACCAATGTAGACAGCCTCATTCTCAGGGAACGACAGCACAAAGGTCCCTACACACCAAACAGTCCCTTCAGGACATTTCACCACAATAAAGTGATCAATAGAAGCAAAACAAAACTCGCTCCATTAATACAAATAACTCCTCATTGGTCACAAAGGCTCTTCAACTTCTCCTCTCATCATCAAAACAAACTTCATGCAGGTTGACCGAGAAAAAAAAAAACAAACAGCAAAACCAGGAGTTACGGGTTCATTATGTGGTCTTATCATGACAAGTGGAGACTACAGGTCACACTGCAGCAGTCTGATCTCACTGTATGGTTTAGATTACATGAGTTTTATACACCTTTCCAGTTGTAAGAGACTGCACATCGTTTCTCTTAATAGAGTATATGTTGAATTAATATGATTTAAAAAGCATTTAAAGTACTTACTTTCATTGAAGATGGAGCCTTTTTATTCAATGTTACAGTCACAGACTGTTTTATAAAGTGACTTTACTTCAGTTCAAGGTTCTTTAACTTCAGGAAATAAAGATGAGGTGATAAGTCAAATATTTCCAGCTCGTTCTGTAATGTGCAGTTTGTTTATTAACGGAGGAAATGATCACATAACTCTATTAGGAAGAACTAAAAATATTTTTTTTCCTGAACTTGTAAATTTTGCTGGAATTTTACTGGAAAAGGATTCAAATCCTGGAGGGACTGCGAAGTAAAAAATATAAATATTGTATTTCAATTGTGACAATAGAGCCATTAAATCCTACACACTGCTTCCTCTAAAGAAAATCACTTTGTTGAGGGAGCCATTAATGTGGTCATTCATGAACTATCTGGTAACACTTTACAATAAGAGTACATTAATTAACCTGAGTAAAGGCCTTAATCAGCATTAACTAACAGTTAATTAACAGTTAGCTAATGGTTAAATAATCATTTATGAAGGTTGTTCATGTTATCTTAGTTCTGTATTTACTAATGCCAATAGCACCCTTAACAACTATTAATTAAGGCATAAATTGATACCTTAGTTAACATAAACAACCTTAATAAATGGTTCTTTAACCATTAGCTAACTGTTAATTAACTGTTATTTAATGCTTGTTAAGGCCTTAACGAAGGTTAATTAATACATCACTTCGTAAAGTTTTCCCAATTATCTTATATATAACTAATATTAAGATGCATGAATATTCAAAGTGGGATAAAATGGAGAAAAAAAATTGCTGTTTAGTGTCATTTTGTATTTTTCTTAATCGATTTATAATTGACTCTTACTACTGTCTTCTCCATCTGTGGCAGATATTCAGCTGCTTCCTACTGAAGATGTGACTGGACTGTATTGTGTTGTAAATACTCATCCACTGCAGCAACAGGAATTAAAGGGACTTTCGTTCTTTCAATTTATCCAGAGAGGGATTCTCCTCTGGTTTGGTGTTTCTTTATGTCATTTTATCAGCACAGACATCATATTGCATGAAAAAAAAGTCGTCTCAGGATGCAGACGGCTTTTGTTTTGAATTGTTTTGAATTTTTACGATCTGCATCACTATTATCAGGATAAAAGAAAAGGGATCGTTTTAAATTCCTGGCTTAAATCTGTGCAGTGATTTGATGTCTGAAAAATCTTCAGACTCATTGATGTTTTACTCAAACTGGACTTCCTGGTTCCTAATTCATCTTCATCATCTCCAATAAGCAAAATTACACATTTTTAAACACAGGGCTGCTCTATTTTTAAATTGAGATTTTTTTTTTTTCCGACGACATAATTAAATAATGACATCACAGAACTGTTTTTAGGAAAAGCTGCAGTAAAATGCTATGTTTGTCAACACATATGAATATATAGTTATAAATAATGGTATACGTTTTAAACATTGACCCAGCCTTTTACAGACAGAGGAGGATTAAGAAATAGAATTAGTCGTTTACAGAATAGAATAGAATAGAATAGAATAGAATAGAATAGAATAGAATAGAATAGAATAGAATAGAATAGAATAGAATAGAATAGAATAGAATAAGAGTGAAATGAGAGTCAGAGATTCTTCTCATTTCATAGCAGGTCCTTCCAAGTCTTTGTTTATGTGTTCTGAACTGGTCAGGTGACTGTAAATATAAAGGCAGCGGTGCTGGCAACAAACCTGGCTGATGGTGCTCATGGCCCTCATGTAGCTTTCATTGCGGGAGCGGTACTGGGGTGAGGACAGCAGCGATTTGGGGTCGAGGAGGGTTTTGGGGTCCAGGGTATCCAGGCTTCTATTGATTGAAACCTCACTCACCGCACGCAGGTAACTGTGGCTCCGGATCTGCAGTTTGGGGGAGTGCTCGGTTGAAATCCTGCCAGGTGGACAACAGGAATGTAGCGTTATACACAAGGTTATCGCTGAAACACCAGAACACGCTTTCTTCCCCGGTCCATGTTACATGAGACCACTGAGCTGTGTAAGTGCAGAACATTTACATAAATCCGCCACATATATGAAGAGTCATTCTGGGATTTAACTGCTAGATACTATGGAGATTTTAACTGCAGTGAAAAAGGTGTGACTCAAAAAATACGGTTTATGTGTGTTGAATGATGGAAAATGAAATTTGTAAGATAAAAAACAAACAAACAAAAACAACGAATGCCTTGTTTTTATTGTACATACGGTGGATTGGCATTGAAGCTGACTATGACTGCTATATTGCAGTTTAATTAAAAAACATAAAACAAAATAAAACAAACAATCTCTCAACACAATACAATATTATTGTATCACAATATTATCACTACATTCATGTTATTGATATGTGTCTGATTTTCCATTCACATTGAACTTTTGTTATAGCATCAACAATTGCAAACATATATGAGGGGGTGTGGGAAGGCCCTTTAAATAAAGAGAGAAGGAGAATAAATCCATTGTGAGTCTGCAAAAGCAGACATGTTCACACGTGCAGTCCGCATGTGTACATTTTTTCCTGAAAGAAACTGGTCCTTGACCATCAGTGCCTGTATGTAGTCTGACTTTAGAACTGTTTTTGGCCCTGGTGCAGCGCAAATCAATGCGCAAGTGGCTTTTTTTCCATGCTCGCACCGAGTTGCAATTTTCGTGGATCATGGTGAACCCGGCTGCACCGAGATGGACGGGACTACCCACCAGGGGGTGGTGGAGCCGGTGGAGTTCAATTTTATTGTCAAAGTTGCACTTTAGCCAGCTCAAACAAAGTCTAAGTGCTGTGCAGCCGTTGGAGAGCTACTTTCATGGCTTCAGTAGGCAGAGCACACATGAACAGACCGATCCAAAACCCCACAGACAGGTTTGGTGGAAGTTCTACATATTTAATCCCACTTACATAAATAATTAAAACATGGCACTGCAGTTTAAACCATTTAATTAATGATTGGAGAGTAAATTATTCACACGCAAAGCTCCCGATGCAGTTTATTTATTAACACCACATCAGTGACGTTTGGAGCACATTTCTCTTTATTAGTGTTGTTGATAAATGATAAATAAATTGCATCGGCAGCATTAAGTGTGAATAATTTGCTTCTGCTCACTCCTCAACATGGTTCCAGTACCTGAGTTCACTGTATTGGATGTGGCCTTTGTTCATGTTGTGTGGTCTTTGTTCATTGTGAGTCCTACACTGGGCAGAGGTTTTCATAACATCAGAGGGGGAGGAATTTATAATATCAGTTACCTCTTTCCAAGATTTAACATCATCAGCTCACGGAGGTCCGGTCACTGTGTGGACTGTGCTGACAGGTCATCATTGTAAATGAGAATTGGTTCTCAACTGATTTTACCTGGTTAAATAAAGGTCATATATAGGCCAACTTGTGGCACCATAAATACGGTGATTACAAGCCTGAACCGCCCAGAAAAATATGTGAATTTCTTCCTGCGTAAAGTTTGGACGGAGGTGTTGGCCTGCTTCTTCTTCTGTCAATAGAAACTGACAATACGCTGCACCACAGCAGAAAGGGGCTGATTTGATTGGCCATGTTAGGGTACTTAATAGACAGACACATATCACTGTGGTTTAAGACAGATGGGACAAACGGGTCATCACTAAGTATATACAAATCTTTCACCTACTTTCACCAACTGATCCAGTCATGGAGAAAACACAAGTCTATTTATTCTTGTTTTTAAAAACCTCTTCTACAGCGCTACTTCTGTCTATGACATGTCTCCTAAAATTTACATTCGCAAATACTCAAATTGTAACTTGAGGTTTTTTACTCTGGATGGTGGGAATCTGTGTTTGAGGCAGCAAACACACTTTTGTTAATGTTGAGGAAATCATAGTTGTAAATGGTTGTAAATGTAAATAAAACTTAAAGTCTAAAGACTCTGTGCACTTTATCGATGTCGAGCCTCCATCTTTGTTCAACATGAACATTAAGAGCTGCCAGAGTCTCAACAGAACCTTAAAAAGTCTCCTGATACTGTCGTGGCTATTGTTCCCCAGGACTAATTTGTTTTGGAGTGTCAGTGTGTGCTGACCATAGAGACCGGTCCTTCATGAAGAGACAGACGCTGTGTGAGACACAGTAACAGCAGACAGCAGAAGAGGCAGCAGCCTGAGTCCCTCGACTGCTCACTGTAATTACTCTCACTATTTAGAGAGCTGTGAAAGCTTCATTAGACAAAGGTGATATTTCTGGCTTCCTGCTGTAGATCAGACATAAAATTACACCTCCGTCAGGGGCAGACTTATAGAGCCGAGCCTTTAGGGCTACAAGGTTTAATATCGTTTCTGCAGAGTTTTTCTTATAGGTTTGGATTGAAGTTTTGGTGTAGCGCTTTGAGAACCTGAATCCACTGGACATCAAACAAGTTCGTTTGAGTCAGCTGACAGAGCGGGCGTGACATGTGACACTGATGTACAAAATTCCTGTTTTCATATATTTTCATGTAACCATCATCCATCCATCCTTCTATACCTGCTTTATCCTGAACGGGGTCCTGGGGAAGATGCTCACCTTCACACTGTGCACAGCCAACGTATATTCAAGGAATAACCAACCTCACGTGGGCACATGGACAACACGCAGACTCCCGAGCCGAGTCTCCAAACCAGAACTGACCGTGTGAACTACTGCAGCGCCCCTTATAACCATCATATGCATTTCAAATTATATAAACATCATATTAACTTTATGATGCTGTTCTCTAATATTGCGGAAATACTGAACTGTTACTTAATTGCATAAATATACATCTGGAGAAATATTTTCTGCAGATGAACCAAGCTTGTGTATGTGTATTTGTGTACTTTTCTAAAACTGCTGTGAAGACAACATTTCCCCACTGTTGGATTAATAAAGACAGAAGACTGTCCTGTCCTGTCCTGTCCTGTCCTGTCCTGTCCTGTCTTGTCTTTTAAAGAGGGGGGAGTGAAGTGAAACAAGAAAATGTCTGTGCTTCCTAGAAAGCATATATGAGGACCAGCGGGTGAGACGGGGTGAGGTCTTACTGTAGAGTGGTCATCTCGGTCAGTGAGGGCTGCGTGGCTTTCAGGTAGCTGGCGCGGCGTGCTTGCATCTTGGGGGACGGTTTGGGACTCCCGTCAGAGTCCCCGCTGTCGTCCTCAGCCATGGCTTTGACGTAGCTGCCGCTCCTCATCCTCCGGCAGGGGATGTCGTCCTCCTTCCCCAGAGGAGAGAAGCCGCTCCACTCATCCTGAGGTACCTGGTGACCGGGCGAGGAGGACAGAGACACGCTGTCAGGATGATCCGGTCTCCAGCTGTCTGAGTCCCAGCCACCAAACTGGCTCACTAAACTGTCCTGGTGGTACATAGAAACCTACGGACACAGAGCTGGCATGCAGGACAACAACAAACACAACAGGAGCATCCAAACACACAGACAGGACTGAAGTGACGGCTGGTGTTCTCCATCCTCCATCACACACATGCATCCATACACAACTCCCTCGCTGTAGACACAGTCTGCTCACTAATTAGCATGGAGCGCTATGTGTTGGGGTCGCTCGGAAGTTTCTCTCTGGCTAATTCCTGCATCTGCTCTGCAGGAGTCAGTTTAGTTCATCACAGAGCTGTGCACATACATGAGTGTGTAATGTGTATTTATATAGCGTGAGCCTCCACTGATCTGACCCGAGGCTCTCCTCGTTCACTGAGAAAGACCTGGAATATGTGGTGATATGTTTAACTGATGATAACTGCACAGATAAATGAGTGAACTGAGCAAAATGTACTAATTAACAATTAAATGAAGCACCTTTAAAACAAATAGATTGAATTTGTAACAGTTACAGAATTTTTAAAACATGAGGCCAAAAAGATATAACAGGACGTTCATGTTTTCCAGTTTAAAGAAGTTTCTTATCCCACTACAATGCCGATGAATGGATTTTAAAGCTAAAGTGCTCCTTAGAAATCAGTACCCGGAGAGACATGTGAATCATCCACAGGAACAAAGACACTGTTTTCCAAGTCAAGCTTTTCAGATAAATCTTTCAGGGTTTCAAGCACCACAAACAAAATAACATTCATTTGTATTGGATTGTGTTGACTTTCAGAGACGCTTACGAAACAATCGCACATGAAAATGAAAGGAGCTGTGTGGTTACACAACACTAAAATTAACAGAGAAAATATCCAAAAATTAGTCGAGGTGTAAATATGATAAAAATTAAAAAAAATCTCAGGTGATGCAAAGGTTCATACGTGTTAAAAATGTATTGTATATGTATGATAACAATATATATGAAGAGCCTCAGATGCATTTCAGAGATTCTTCATTCTTTTCTAAAATAATGAGGAAGAGGCATCGAAGGTTTTCAAGGACGTTGGTGACGTGCTCTCTTTGATTTTATACCATCTGCTGAAAATAAAACAGCACGAGAGCTACAACTACTAAAGAGCTGAGCTGCAACGAGAACGTCAACATACTCAGAAATGTACACTCATATACCTCTCACATATCTAACAGAAACTATAGAAATAATAAAGAAAGAATATGAAGAATAATGTGTGTAAATCATTTCTAATTATAGGGACGAGCCGTACATGCTATAAGTTGGGTTTTTCAGAACTAACCTATCCAGATTTTTGTACATGATAATACTTGCAGAATTTTTTTTAATCATCTTTAAGAAAAAAAAAAAGCATCTATAAAGTTGTAAGGTGTTTACACAATAACATTTTTCACAATAAAATGCTGGCATAATTAGGGTAAAACATTACTTTTTTATTCACTAAAATCGAACACGTTTTTTTGACCGCAACTTTATGAAAGCTATGAAAAGCAAATACATTACTCATATACTTTATTAAAGATTATTTTGATGGGCATTTTGTGCCTTTATTTGAGAGTGGCAGAGGACACTGAGTGGATATTAGAGGAATAACATCCAGCCAGGGTCCAGACAGCCAGAACCTGAACCAGTCAGTCACTGCTGAGGGCCTCGTGCCCGGGAAGCCCAGTATCACACCATAGTATGTCACACAGACGTCTCCTTCAGGATACCATGTCAGTGTCACAATTTGCTTTACCATGCAAAGTGCACATGTCAAAGAAGCAGGTCATGTGACGGAGGTCATTTGGCAAAGAGAGGAAGGTTTGAGTCCATCAGAAAGCAAAGTGGCTCTGTTTAAAGAAATATTTTCAAACTACTTTTTCATGCCTCAGCGAGGCAAAATGTGACCCTGACCCAGTATGCTGCCATGGACTGACAGATGTATTACACACTTTGGCATCAGACTGGTTCGGCTCATGTGAAATGCATGATAATCATTCGTCCGTCATGTTCTAGTTGATTTTGTGTATAACGGATGTACAGTCAGCCGCATGTTAGAGATAATGCTGATTCGGATTCTTACATGACAACTTTGTCGCACAGCAGAGCAACTAATTTAATCAGAAATAAACTGTCCTGCTTTTATTTTGAAATGGAGATTGTTGTGAAGTGATCAGCTCTGAAGCAGGGTTTGAAAATCGGTGAAGAAATTAGTGACGATGTTACCTTGCAGATGTTTGATCTGTCTCCGTAACATGATTACTTCAGTACTGTCATCATTACAAAGCTTTAGTTCTGCACTTCGTTTTGTGATATGTTTTCCATATTTACAATTCACATCAACATGTAACTGTGAATTACATGTCCATGAACAATTCAAACGAGTGACGGGTGTAGAGACGCAGGGCTGCATGCGGACTGTAACTATGAATAAATGTGATTCATTTCAAAATAAAAAACAATTTCCAACACTTAATTGCAAAGATATGCAATTAGCATTGTTGGAAAGTTCAAGTCGGTCTGTTTTATTTGATATGCTTCAACCCAATATCGCTGCAAACTGTGAAAGACACGTCGGTCCACTACAGCAAAATGTGAGATAGCCACGCTTTGTGCTGTCTAGGCGTGAAAGTTACACGTTTTCCTGAAGTGGATGAAATGAAAGCTGCTGCATGCTTAGTCCTGTGATTTACAACAAAATGAAACTTGGGTTTGGTTTACTAAAAAAGCCCACGGATGGCGTCTGGAGACAAAAAACAACTCAAGAATAATGTCACGCTTACAAAGCGTGTAACTTTCACACCTGGACAGCCCAAAGTGTGTCTATTTCACGCTTTGCCGTGATACCGGGTTGTTTGCTCTGCAGCTCACTGTGATGAACACTTCCTGTGATGTGAATTAGGACTCACTGCGTCTGCTGGGCTGATGACTAATAGCTCCTTATTCACTTGATTGAGAGGAATGACCACAGAAATGTGCTCTTAAGATACAACAAATATAAGAAAGATTAGCCTCTTTACAAATGTTACAAAAGTCCCTACAATATAGCATTACCATAAGAAACTATACCATTAGTGATATAAGAGTATGTGATATGTAAAGTCATTATTCTGTTATATTGTAAAAATCCCCACATTTCCTACATTTTCTCATAACACAAAGTGAACCACCAAAAAGCCTCTTTGTTTTGTTTCTTCTTTACAACATCACAGCTGATGATGACATCTGCGTCACAAAAGCCCGGTTTGAGATTGGCCTCGCAGCAGGACCAGCACGGGAGGAACTAATAACAGTAATGAGGCATCACCGCATTTAACGGAGCCACCGAAAGCCTTGACAGAGAGCCAGCAGGCAGCCGGGAATTTCAATCTGGCTTTTTCACTATGTGTCCAATATCAAAGTAAAGATACACACCATGCCCTCCAGAGACCAACATATGATACTCATGAGCACATTTCATACTTTAAGACAAACTTGAATACACCTGTACTCTATTATTGATTCATTCTGGTCACATTTTATTTGATTTTTGCAGAACAGCAGTTCTTCACGTTTTCTTCTCCTAAGTTGAACCTGTACTGACATAGTATAATATATATATATATATATATATATATAGTCTATTATATATATAGTATATAAGGCAGTGATGTGGCACCATAATGTTGCTATAGGTGGCTGATAGTTTACGCTCAATAAACATATATATATCTATATAGATAGATAGATAGATAGATAGATAGATAGATAGATAGATAGATAGATAGATAGATAGATAGATAGATAGATAGATAGATAGATAGATAGATAGATAGATAGATAGATAGATAGATAGATAGATAGGTAGATAGATATATGTAGTATCTCTCTCTCTATACATAATTATCTTTAGTGCATTTTATATATATAAAATGCACTAAAGATAATTATTTTTAATTGGCCACACCTTTTAAGTGTGTTTATGTCACGTGTCAAACTTGATAGTTTTTATCACATTCAGTCTGGAAGTCAGAGTTTGAGAATTTAAAAGACAATAAGAGAGACAGACAGCAGGAGGACAACAGATTATATATGAATCACAGAGGGAGGGAGAGGGAGGGGGACAGAAAGGGAGAGAGAGAGAGAGAGGGAGGGAGACAGGGAGGCAGGGAGGGGGGAGAGAGGGAGAGAGGATGATCCCTCTTTCTCCCTCTCTCGCGCTCTCTTTCTCTCTCCCCCCCCCCTCCCCCCCCCTTTGTATGTGTGTGACGTCAAAGACACACAAATGAGCAGTTCTGCTATAACAAGCGAGCTGAGGGAAAGGACCAGCTGCAGCAGCATCCGCAGCCTGTCACCCACGCAGAGCTCACATCCTCTGCAGCTCCACGCTCTGCTGGCAGCGGAGGAACCGAGCAGCGCCACTCATTACTGCAGATACCGTTTGTTGGAGATGTATTGCATTTGTTAAGCTTTAATAATACAACCGGTCACCTACCTGTCCGACCATGTTTGAATAAATAAATCTCCGTACGTGTGACATTCACGGTGACTCAAGAGTGTACAGTATGTACCGAGCAGCCACTGTGGATTTTACACGACAGAAAGTAGACGGTTTCCGTGGCAACACTGTTTTGATGGCTTAAGGCAGCGGTGTTAGAAATAACAGGTAGTGTAACGGTGCAGCCAGCAGCTGTGCTGTTGAGATGCTGCAGATAATCATGTGCAGATTGAACACAGCCAGAGGGTAGCGGCTCCGGGGTGGAGCGGGGCTCCGGTGGAGCGGGGCTCCGATGGAGGGGGGCTCCGGTGGAGGGGGGCTCCGGTGGAGCGGCTCCGGTGGAGGGGGGCTCCGATGGAGCGGCTCCGGTGGAGGGGGGCTCCGGTGTGCGACTTGTTGCTGATGTTTGCACAATCAAAGACTCCATCGCTTGAAAGGGAAACGATGTTTTTCTTCAGTTGTCCCTTTCATGCTCAGCTTCTGACTTTGAATGCATTTTTAGTTTGCTTTTGATTTGTTAATGTCTCTCTGAAAGGACTTCAGTCATGTTTACTAAACTCACTCGTCTGATCTGCAGTTCAAACAGCAAAATCCCAAACATCATCTGTGATGTATTTGTAATGAAGTCAGTGGGTTTTTTCACTCTTCCCAGTCTAATAACAAATGTTTGGACTCCACCTAGCACAATATTTCCCTTTCGTTTTTGTTGCCTTTGATAAAGACAACTCTTTGAGCCCTTTTCCGGGCAGCAGTCGCCATGGCAACAAATAGAAATGATGAGATCATGTTAAATGCTAAAACATAGTGGAACAATAGCACAAGTGGAGAAGAGCCTTTAAGTCAGCAAAAGTGACTCAGTGGTGTGAGTCACAGAGTTATAGGTATCGAAAGTTTAATATTAGTCACTGTAAAGGTCGTAACAGTCCAAGAAGTCTGCAGCAACGAACCTCCGAGTGGATTTAAAAAAAGAAAAATGTTATTCCTTCCTTTAATAGCTGCAGTCTGGTTTTAACTAGACAAGCGACAAATCAGAAAACAAGGTGTTTCAGATGGCGCTGACGAATGACTTACTTTATTTAAGTCAGATGACTTTTGATCACAAGTTAAAAACCCTAAAAGCTCCAGTTTACTCTGAGCATAAGGTGACATCATTGGAAAACATCCCATATTAAAGCATTATTTAACTTTTTATGTCTCTCAAAACATTAAAACATTAAACATTTAAAAAATGTCCCCTTTTGGGATTAATAAAGTAACTATCTATTTATCTATCATCTATGATTATTATTCAAATTATTCACTCATCATACTTCTATGAATTAAACCTCATGCTGGTGGATTTTACAGTTTATACTTCATGCGTTTCCTTCTCTCGTCTGTTTTTTTATGTCATTTCTTTACTTATTTCTCTGCCTACTTTAGTAAAAATGGTATTTGTAATAAACAGAGTCTTTGTGCAGCATCGGAGGAGTCACAGCAGCGAACCATGAAAATAATACACATCAGCAGCAGGCTTCAGTGGATGCAACTTGGCCATATTACAGTTTTTACATTATTTACATTACTTTCTATCTCTTGGATTATATTTGCATTCCACACTCTGATATTTTTTACACAGCATTGACTTTCAAATTTAGCTCCCATTGTGTCTGTGGATTTGTGTACCACCAGACTGACATCAGTTTTTTGATGAATATGATGACTGTAGTTTGTGTCATCCTCCTTTGTTTCTTTACAGCCGTTATGGCTGAAACGCGTTCGTTTGTTTGCCTACAATAACAAGTATTGCACGTTGCATATTGCTCTGCGAGTGCAGCTCTGTTTTGTGTCTCTATGCTGTTCTTTCCTCCGGCCTTCTTTCCTAACCCCCAATATGATGGAGGCAGATGGCCGCCCACCTCCCGTTAAAAGGCAGTTCTTCCTTCCAGCTGTCGCTCGAGTGGAAACTGATGAATGTCTGTTTCATTCAAGAAGAGTCTCTGAATTAAATATTTAAACTTCTGCAAGATTTCTATCTCATTACAATCCACTTTGGCACCACAAAATCACAGACTGAAGATTTGAACACTGCAAATGAAAACTGATGTCACAAATGAATGTTACACCGACATTCAACAGGGACTTTTTTGCTTTTTATCAGTGTAACATTTTCATTAAAGATATTGAAAATTGAACAAAACCCGTGTGCTGTGGTGAGAACAGCCTCAGTTTGTTCCTCATGTTTTAGGATATATGGCTGGTTTCTCTGAAGTATAATTAGCCAGTGATTTTGTTTTTGGCGGTGGACAGAATAATTCTTCAACTATCCAGAACTTAAAGGATTCAGGAGTGAGTTTAAAACAACTGGATGAAACTTTTAAACATTGGTGATTCATTCTTTTTCAAAAAACTGCTGACACACTCTACAACTGAGGTCAGTGGAAGTTCAAGTTGGTTTTTAACGATTTAAAGGTATGTGTGGCTGTGTGATTGTTGATGCTTGTGTTGGTAATGTCCTGTTTACACACACACACACACACACACACACACACACACACACACACACACACACACACACACACACACACACACACACACACACACACACACACACGCACGCACGCACACACACACACACAGACTTCTATGATTATCCTTGGACACAGAACAGATAACAAATAAACAACAAGCGAGTGCTGAGGAGCCCATTCAACTTACTTAAACATGCAATTATTTCCATCATACGTAAGGACACGTTTAAAGGGGGGTTAGAAACAGATTTGGAACGATCGGCTTAGTGCCAGTTGTCCAGACGTGGACGTGTACACTGATTAAACATTCCAATACAGTGTTGTATTTATGAGTTATGATGTTTGGAAATTCAAAAAGGAATACAAATAATTGTTAGACACTGATTTCATAAATTTGACATTTAGTTGTAGCGCTGTAGTCTAAAGCTGTTTGAATGATCCACGTCTTTACATTATAGTCGACAATACGCAAGAGGCTATCCAAAACTTCCAACTAGGGCGATATGGCCTAAAAATAATACAGTGATACGCTTCAGCTATGTTTCAATACATGATACATATCGCAATATTTTGAAATATTCTATAAAGCACTTCAGAAATGTTTAATTTAACCCTTTGATGCACTAAAATAACACCAGTATGATGATTCGTGTTTATATTCATTGGTGGTTTCTATTGGAACAATTTTAAGTTTGCATGTAAAATGGGTCAAATCACAGTCAAGTTAATAACAATAAAACACTATTGAGTAGCAAACTGCAACAGCATTATTTCAAATAGAGTACATTCGATATATTGAATATTTGAACGCATGGTTCAAATATCTCTGGCCTGACGTGTCGGTGAAGGCCGGCTCCTCCTCCCTGCACTGTTTTATGGACGAGTCTAAGTGACGTCACCTCAGAGGGGGAAGCTATAAGAAGAATAAGTAACTTATTTCGACTGCACCTGTGTTACTTACTCACAAATGTTTCAGCTTCCCCGTTCTGTGCATGTTAAACTGCTACCTGCATTCAACCGTGCAACAAAAGCAGTCTGTCAACTTTTTGACTGAAGCACAAAGCGCATCAACTAATTTCTAGTGCTGCTCAAAATCCCATTTGTAAGTTTCATTCACTATATATTATAAAGTACTACAAAGTCATGGCGAGGCACCGCAGAATGTAGCGTTCAGAAAGTGGACCTGGACCATCATACTTTTCTCCCGAGTGACGTTAAATGTCTACGGAGTCGGGTACAAATATGCTCTACTTCTGTTTTATTGACCAGTCGGCATATTGCTACTAACAATTAGCATGTTGCTAACACAGCAAGTTATGTAATGGGGTTTTAGTAGAGCAAACCATTCGTATGGTCATTGAAGCCTTCATTAACTAACATCATGTCATTACTGTAGCTCACGTTTAAAATAACTCCAAATAACAATTTTATTTATTTGGAGTTCGGTAATTGCCAACTTGTTATATGTAGTTAAATGTCTCCCCAACACTTAGTTTAACACCACACTTCACAGAAAAGCACAGCTCAGCACAACAACAAGCCATCAGGACAAAAACAGAGAGAAAAGGTCAAGTAACTGGTGTAAAAGGCAGGAAGGAAGGGAAAACTACTAAATTAAATATGAAGTCTACAAACAGGAAAGGATGTCATTCTTCATGAGTTCATGCCGTCACCTAGCATTCAGAGAGTAAGGCTGCTACTGGCTCTGCACTTACTTCTCTCTTCAACTCAAAAAGGAGGAAAGAGGAGGAAGAGGAAAAGGAAGAGGGAGGCTCTCCAAACCAAGAGGAAGTAAAGGGGGGGGGGGGTGGAGGTAGGTTGGTGGGTGGCAAGAGTTTGGGGTGGATAAGAAGCGTGAGGGTGAGTTGGGTGAGTGGAGGAGAGGCAGGAGGGGGGTGGGGGTGGCAGTGGGGGTTTTGGGAGGTCAGACTGGTGGTAATGTTCCCTCTGAGGCTGCGGACGCACTAAAACCTTTTTATATCACCTGACATGAGCACATATTGTACATTTAATAGGATGCTTGGAGATTTGTCTGACTAACACAAGACTGTTTTCAGTCCTGATATCAAACTCTAAACCCAAAGTAAGAATAGTGGTGAAAAACAAAAGAGGTTCTCTGCTCTTGACTGGTCTTTTGTGTCCGGTGTGGATGTTATGTCAATATATGCAGCAAGATGCAGATTAGTCACTAGAGGTTTCTATCACTTGCAATCCTCACTGGGCGTCACTGCATTATGATAATGTGGGAATATCAGGATGTCTGCATTGAAGTGCTAAAATTCTCTGATTTGAGAGGCACTACTTTCACTACAATTTGTTTCTCTTTTTTCTTTATTAACGTGTTCTCAAATGTACTTCATGAAAATGTATTCAATAATATTATCCAATATATTTCTGTCACAATGTAAAGATACATAATCGGTTCAAGTGATACAGATGGAAGATGGCCCCTAAAAAACGTGCTTTTTACCAGCAGATGTTACGCTTTGTTACACCGGCTAATTACAACCAAACGGTGAAAAGCATTGACTGAACTGAACCTCATCTATTGAGATGAGGTTCAAAGATCAGATCAGATCAGATCAGATCAGATAAGATCAGATAAGATCAGAGAGCAAACACTCTCCAATGAGAGCAAACACTCTCCAATGAGAGCAAACACTCTCCAATGAGGGTGTTTGCTCTCTGATCTTATCATCAACTTTTTTAGCATTTCCTGTTTTTCTTTTAGCTTTCGCTTGCTATCAGTATATATGCTGCAGAAAATGCATGTAAAAGATCAAAAGTTAAAACTAAAGTGTAACAAGAGCCGTGTTTATGAATAAGCAATAAACACTCTGTCACAAAAAAACTAACCCGATAGGACAATTCTAAAAATTGTTTGATTTGGATTCAGTGTAAACAAAAAAATATCAGCTGTAAATTAATCCAAAATGTAAATGAAAAAATAAAATAAAAAGGTCTATCTACATTTCATGAACAAATATCAAGAGCCAAGAATAGTAGTGTGTAATCTAAAGTGTAGACACAAGAGGGGCCGATTGGATCCTGCAAAAGGTCTTAGTATATATATATATTTTTTTTTATTTCCAGAAGGGTTCAAAGTCGTCTGTAAGTTAAAGGTTGAGTGATGCCTAAAGGCCTCATGTTGTTGTAGTAGTGTGCCCGCAGCCTTAGTCAGTGTCGTCCAGTCATAGATTACAACCATTCAAGTCTGCAGTGTTCATTCCCACCAAACATTAAAGCAGTGAAGAGGCTTTAACTCTGAACTGTGACCTGAGTATTGGAATAAGAAATTGTAATTGTTGTCATGCAAAAGATTATAAAGTTCCTGCAAACATGGAGCCATGAGGAGGTGCACAAGAGTCCAAACTGCAGACCAACCTACCAACATCTAAATGACAGAATCAGAGAACATCTTAGGGTACAACATCCCAAAGCCAAAACGGTGACAGTACTGCAGACTTCTACCGGCTCACGAGGCAACAACAGTTGGCAGATTTCACCAGTATTTCTCTTCCTTACTCAAAATATCAACTACTGAAATACATTCATTTCATTTCACCCGACATGCCAACAAACCACTGCTCGACCTCGGCAACAACCTTCACAATGAAGGCTGTGGAATGGACCGCTGTTTGTGGACATGAACAGGATCTGGGATTTTAACATACAGAGAGCATTTTTATTGAACTTAATGTCAAGTTGGGGATTTCAAGTAACATGTATAACATAAACTTCTGATATCATAGCAGTATATAAATGACAAAAAAAAAAATCACTAAAAGCATGTCCACTTCAATGGTTTATCTTTTTCAAGTTAACTTTAAATGTCTAGTTTTGTTGTAAAACCACTCAGCTTACGTTTATTCAACTTTTGTCAAGGTTGGAGAATTTAGGTGGTTTTCCATTTTCAGAACTAGTTTAGACTCTCCGATTCTGTTTCTGTTTACCCTCTACGTCAGCCTGTTTACTCTCCTAAACTAAAGAACTGGAGGGGGAATACTGCCGAGTCGTCGAGTCTGTGCCGTGTAGGTGTGTCTGACTAAACCAACGAGGCTACCCTACCCAACAACGAAGCATCTCCATCGGAGACCCGGAGTCTCTCCAATCACCCGTGTCCTTCAGCGCACCTCTCTTAAGTGATGTGGTTGTCCCGGCAACCAACATAATTAAACACCATCTAAAGAAGTTCGGCATTGCCGATGCTACCTAATTGTAGTGATTGCTATACACCCACATGAAGCTGCATATATTAGCTACGTCCTGCTGAAGACGTTACCTGCCTGAACGCTGGACCGCCGAGCTCCATGCTCTCAGATAACCTGCATGATGGACCGCTTTCTGAGCTGCTGTCCTGTAATCCGAGAATTGAACTACTGACCATTAATCAAATCAATTGTTATAGATATCAGTCATTACATCTAGCTCATGACATATTCTTCTTCTCTGAATCTATTGGCGATTTAGACTCTAAGTTGGTTCAGTCTTCAATCCCTCTCTGCCACCTTTGATTATGAATAATCAGGCGTACAGTGCCTGACTAATCAAGCCCACATGCTATGCTAAGTAATTTCACCATTTATTATTAGATTAGCTATCTGGGAGAAGTTTTCATGACTCTTGTGTGTAAGTCTTTTGATATAGTAGAGTTCCTACCTTTCCCACGACCTACAGGAGCATCTTAGAGTCTGGAAATCATGTTGATATGTTCATTATATTATTTACTCAGTAGGCAGATTACATGAGTCACTCATATTAGCAAATTGTGACCACGGTAATCTTCCCTGACATGACCGTGACAGCAAAGGGCAACAATTCGATGTATACAGCAGATCATTGTGGGAATTTTCCAAGGAGCTAACATCTAGTTCCCAGAAATTAGTTTGGCATTGGGATAACCAAAAGCTTCCATGTCATTCCTGCTAAACTAACAACTTGATAACTGATAACCTGATAACCAGAACTAGCATCTGAATTCTCCAATGGCCACCTGTCCACACCAGGAAAGCTTTCTCCTGATTGGTTTGTCCATCTGTAACCATAATTGCTGGTCACTGAAGTGTTTGGGGGGGGAATGAAAACCCAAAGTGTCACTGGACACCACTGACGTAGAGGAAACATTGGTGAGAAAAGTAAGTTGTGGTGGAAAAAGGAGTCAACAGAAGGGAGAAGGGTGAATTGATTGGTTTTGGATGGGAGTCAGGCAGGAATTATTTACCTGTAAGAAATGGCAAGAGCGCTCCTGCTGCTGACTGGCCTTAGATTTGACTAGAGCTCTATCTAGGTTTAGGTTACCGGATCCTGCGCTGGCTCGTAGCTGGTTGTGGCTGCTGTTGTTGGTGTACACCTCTCGGGCTCTGCTCACCGTTAGGCTTGACGACCACGCCCCCTTCTTCACAAGGGGCCCGTCCACAAGACCCAGTGGCAGCAAGGGGCCACTTCCTCCACCGAGACCGCCACCGCTGTTATTGCTGCTACCACTAACTGGCACGCATGCCGACGACGCTGCATACTTCACATCGTTGTTGCTCCGGGAGGCTTTGAGTGCAGGATGGTGGTGTGCGTGGCCGTGGTGTGCGTGGGTGTGTGTGTGCTCGCTGAGGGTGCCGTAAGGATCCATCATGAAGTACTGCTGGGACTGCGAGGAGGAGAGTGCGGGGAGGGGCATTTGGGGGAACTTGTCGGGGTTGTTGCCGGGGTACCTGCTCATTGTCATGGCAATGGGCGAGGGGGAGATGGAGGGGGAGGGGGAGGGTGGAGGTTGTTGGTGGTGAGGGTGGTAGAGACACAGCTCCCGTTCCAGGTTGTCATCTGAGCTCCAATATCCGGAGCCCGGAGCAGACGCTGAGCCGTGAAGCTGGTGGTGGTGGTGATGGTGGCTTCGATGCTTGGGCTCGGCTGATCGACAGCGCTCGCGGCTCTTGCTGCGCTTCCGGTGGCGCGCTGGCGGAGCTTCGTCTTCTGGGCTGGCCCGGGAACCACCACCACCACCTCCTCCGCCACCACCACCACCATTAACACTCCCATTATTGGCCCCCTTGGAGGACTGCGTGTTGTGCGGCCCCTCCAGTGAATGTGACTTGGTGAAGAGTTTCTGGACCGAGTGGACGAGGTGGCGGATTCTCCCTGGACTGTCGTTGTTGTTGTTGTTGGCCCCCATCCCCCCACCGTGGGCCAGCACTCCTCGTTTGTACTGCAGTGTGTGGTAGCCGTCTCTGGAAAAGGACGGCTGACGCTCAAACGGGTCCTCAAAGTTTGCCGGTACCCGAGTGGGCGTTTTACCCCCATAGCCTCCTCCACCTCCACCTCCTCCTCCTCCTCCTCCTCCTATATATGGTACCACGGCCATATACTCATCCTTTACCTCAGGATGATGAGAGGAGGAGGTGGAGTGGCACCTCCTCGGGAAGGTTCCATAGGGGACGATGTTGTTGCTGTCAGAGGGGTACGGGGAGCGCTGAGCGTTGTAGTAGGACAGCTCAGCTGGATGTGGCATGGGGATGGGCACGGGCATGTCCATCTGACTGATCAGATATGGCTTGCGGTCAACATGGTGACCCAGTGGATCATATGATGGTTCATAGGAGATCACGTGGTGGTGACTCCGACTACTGGACAGGCCCTTCATGATGACGGGGGGAGAGATGGGTGAATGGGAAGAGGAATGGTATGAGTGAGAGATGCCAGGCAGGCCTGTGATCAGAGAAGGGCTGCAAACGAGTGTCCCTGAGAGGAGAGCTGCAGACTCTGGAAGACAGGAAGACAGAGAGACAGAAAACAAAACATCAGTTAATGCAGTGTCCTTACACAATAAATTACAGTTACACAATGAGAACATATAAGAATATATCTTGGCATAATTAAATTATGTTTGTGTTGTAGAACTTTTGACCTTTAATGATAGCATCCATATGTTTCCCACAGTCCTTTTTTTTTTTTTTTTAAATGGAAGAATAATCCTTTTACATCTTTCTGGAGAGTTTAGTGATGCTTTTTGTTGCCAGAAAAAAAGCCTCCTATCATCACAACCCACTTGAAAACTGGGAGATGTGTCACCGGGAATCCATTTTGTAACTTTAAGAAAACCAGAGCACCCACAGCACACCCACATAAACAAGCAGGATGACATACAAAGTCCACAGAGACCAACTCTGAGGAAACAATGACCTCTGAGATGATGTCATTGAAAGAAAAATGACATCATCATATTGTTGCCAACAGTAACTTCAGGAGATCAAAGCAGACAGTTTTGTGTTTACATATTTACGACTTACAGATCGTGCTTGCTGCATGCTTATAGTTCAAATCTACAACAGTACTGAGATCATTTCTGAACTCTTCTTTTATTCTTGAAATCTTGAAGACAGAACTTTTGCTTAAAAGCAAGTGAATATATGTATATATGTATATATGTATATATGTATATATATATATGTATATATATATACAACTATTTATTCACTTGTTACTTTTAAGCAAAAGTTCTGTCCCAATCAGGAGATCTCTCCTGTTCTGTCATTTTTTTTTTAAAGGAGTTGGAGTCTCCTCTAATGGGGCACAAATTTACAATATTCTAATAGTTGTTATAATCTACAAAATTGATTAGTATATGCGACTGTCGTTCTTCCTTATTTCCCCTGTTTTTTCTGCGCCTGGTTGTAATGCGTCATTCCCATCATTAGGTGGCAGTAAAGTGTCTAAAAGCTGCCTGCCAGCCATCATTAAGTAACCTAGGGAGAAGAAGAACACGCTGCTTTCTGGGGTCCGGAGCGGTCCGCAGCTTTGCAGGTAAAACTATCCCGGTATTAGATGTCCTTGTACGAACATGAGGAAACATGCAAAGACAACTACAGCCGTCAATATTCAAAGAAAAATCAAATCGTTCTGAGCAAATTTGTTGTATTAGATTTGCTTTAAATGTCCATCCCTGCCTCTAAAAAGCAGAAAAAAACCGTACTATCATGCCTTACAGTCTAAAACTGCCTACTTGCACCTTGACGAGCGGAGTCTTGGATGGTGACACCATCAGCAGGTTCCCGCCAACGTGCTAAAACAGTTTGGTCTTGTCTTGAATCTTTAGTCTGAACTGGGCTCAACATTCACAATTCACAATTACACTTTACAATTCCACCCACTGGACTGTGCTGAGTGCTGAACACAGCTCTGTTAATACGGCCTCACTACATAGTCACTTTGAAAACATAACAAGTGGCTGTTGCGTAGTATTTAGTTTTGATTTGAAATGTTTTTTACACACCGCACACATTTCCAGCTGCATGAACTCGTGGCGAGCCAGAGTGCATTTCTGCATCCTGCCACTGGTTGTGCTCTGTGACAGATGATGTAAAACAAAAGATCAAGGCCAAAGGAAGTTCAGTCTCACCGATACCATCATGTTAAAAGTGTCTTGATCAGTTGCCGTATTGACTGCTATTTTGTGCCACTACTCCCCACTGCAGCCACCTTTTCTCCTCCATTTACAGGTGAGGTCAAATTAATCTCAAACAAACCTATCAGCTGCTTTACTCCCACCGATCAACAGTCCCAGTTTTCTCTGTTCAGGACCGAGAACAGGTCGCTGCTTCAGGGAGGCCTTACTGAGATCATTAACTTTAGTCCCACCCCCAATGGCTCTGATTGGTTTGTTGTCAATCAGGAAAAAGTTGTTCTCTACAAAATGAACTCAAACTTAACCCAACTCAGAAACCAATTGGACCACAGCTGCAGAATGTAGTCTAGAAATACTGTGAGTTGCTCAGCTGGTGACCAAAAATAAGCAGCAGTTTGAGGTAAAACCACAACTTTAAAAGTGAGTTTGATTTGGAGACGGAACTGGTCACCGGCAAACTGGAACATAAATACCTGAACCAGAAGGGATAAAAGTGGAAGATTCCACATCAAGACTTGTCTTCTTTTTTTTTCCAACTCAGTGTATGAAGCAGAAACATCGATTCACTACAGCTAACAGTTAAGTAAGAAGTCACTGCTCCCTGACTTTATATAACAGAGAGCTCACATCTCAGGCGACTCTGGGAAAAGGCTCCAGGACTTTGACTGCTCGCTCCGCAGTCTTGTGATGCACAGGGGCCGCCATGTCGGTGTGTACGCTGCATGCATGGTCCTGTGTGTACTTGTGGTGGAGTTGTAGTCTGTGTGTGTGTGTGTGTGTGTGTGTGTGTGTGTGTGTGTGTGTGTGTGTGTGTGTGTGTGTGTGTGTGTGTGTGTGTGTGTGTGTGTGTGTGTGTGTGTGTGTGTGTGTGTGCTGAAGTGCGTGTTTCCTGTGTCCTACTTGGCCTGTGACACGACGATGTAACACAACCTGACAAGTCCACTGGTAGAATGGCTGCTAACAAGCCCCACGAACTCCCAGTGAGCAGGGAAAGGCCACGCACACGCACACGCACACGCACACACACACACACACACACACACACACACACACACACACACACACACACACACACACACACACACACACACACACACACACACACATTAGTAGAACCCACTGACTGGATAAAAAAGTGTTTGTAGCTTCAGGTCTGTAAAATGGTTCTGATCCAGAAGTGTCTTCAGCTGCAGTACCAGCGAGTGCCACTAGAGGTCGGCTCCAAAAAGCCTCCGGCTCCATAGACTCCCATTCAACTTCTCTCATCAAATCCAAAGTGAATAAAATGTGTCCATCAGTTATCTCGGTGTTGTTAGCTAAAGTCACTCCTTCTTCTTAGTTTTCTGGAGGTCCATCTGAAAATAATCCCTCATTCATTAGAAAAGAAGATTCAAGAAGACCTGTTTTTGGGGGCGTGTCTGTTTGATTGACAGGCCTGTGGTGCAGTCAGGTTACAGCTATCGGTGGGCGGGACGTAGTATTGTCAGGTTCCCGATCAGATCGGTCAGATCCACCTCTGGCTCCTCCCCCAGCTCGTCCAAATATGGTCACTTCCTGCTCCAAACCGCTCCGAACTAGCAAGATGGTGACGGACAGAATCTGAACTGGAGGATTCATAACGTTCACAAACCAACGATGACATCACTGATGGTTGATGACATCACTGATGGATGATGACATCACTGATGGTTGATGGTTGGTAGAACCCCGTTCCATTAAGAAGAAATTTTGAACGTATCATATTCAAAGTGGGTTTTGGTGCCTTGTTTGAAAAGATTTGTTTGAAAACTAAATCATTGGTAACTGATGATGTTCATCAAGATCAACAACTGACAGTCTGCTCTGTTTCACAGAAAACACCAACGTTAATGTCGTTATGGTGGAGAAACGTAATACCAAGTTTATAATTTATAAACTGCAGGTCACCAAAACGATTCCTCATCTATAGAAGATTAAGACACACACACACACACACACACACACGCACGCACGCACGCGCACACACACACACACACGCACACACACACACACGCACGCACGCACGCACACACACACACACACGCACACACACACACACTAAAATCATCCGGTCAAACTGGATTAAAATTACCGTAACGGTGAGTTACACAGTTTCCACTGTTTAATGCCTCTACTTTCCCTACCTCACTCAAAAATAATGACATATTCATGTATAGACATCAGAAATATGAGCCACGGGTTATAGATACAGTATATCTATTTTTACAGGACGTATGTAATGAGTCACATCAATTAAGCATAAATGGTTTCTCCTCTTCGCCTGTATTAGACTGAACCCGGGCTTTCTGTTCTGTGGATAATAACGGGTAGGAAGTCCTGAATTACTACGTCTCACTGAAAAGACATTTTACTCACAACACTGATTCTAAAAATAAAGTATTGAGGGAGGAAGTGATTCACTTCGAATGATGTGTTCGTGAAATCAGACATTACCTTATAAGAATCCAAAGAAGAGGATTACATTTGCAGATTTCTTTCCCGGTAAGCAATGATATATAATATGATACATGATTCATCATCCTAACAACAACCCAGAATTTATAAAACAACCTGAGCAATTTCTTAATTCAGATTAGCCAGAGTCATTAGGAAAAGAAGTACAGCCACTATTTAAGAGATAGAAAAGGTCACCTTGTCTGAGTAACTTCCCTGCAGCTGACTGTCTAGTGGGGTTGGCATGTTTCACAGCTTTCACTAAATCAATGAACAAAATAACAGGTCTGCAGCTGAGGATGTTTCAGCTAATGTTTAGATTACTGATTATTTTTAAATTAATAATTTGGTTTAAAAACATTAAGAAATTTTACATCCAAGGTAACAAACCAAAGTAAACCCAGTTTCCAACAAAAAACTTCAGTCATCAGCATCCAAAACCAAAAGAAGTTGTGTGGAAATAGTGCAGAAACAAACCACAACCATCCAATAGTATACAAGAAAAAGGTGTTCTGAGTCACCGGATGTAGATTGTTGGTAGAAACTTGCCATTGGATGGTTATTCCAGTCAACACCCTGCTTCTGCTAACCATTTCATAAATCCCTGTCACAACAGGAAACAACCTCCGAGCTATCGAGCTAAGTGCTGAAAACGGAAAGTTTTGAAAAAGATTTGGCCGGTTTGGTTCTTTTGGGTCTTTTGCAGGGATGTAG
Source organism: Brachyistius frenatus (assembly GCF_029030835.1). NCBI lineage: Eukaryota > Metazoa > Chordata > Actinopteri > Embiotocidae > Brachyistius > Brachyistius frenatus. The sequence continues at coordinate 134,959 of NW_027210913.1, forward strand.
CCATTTTTCTGCCCGTGCTCGGCTCCCCATGTGTACAAGTTTTCACTGATACTATTTTAAAAAGGCACCATTGCTGCATGTTTGGCTTATAGCACCAGTTTGTTTGTTTGTTGGTGTTTACCCTTTTTTCACTTTCACATAGGCCAACGCATCTTACAACAATTAAAAAAATATCCATTTAAATTCAATGTTTTCTCTAAAAACACCAAAAAAAATACAAAAAAACATGTAAATTTCACTTTATTGTTTACCATTTGGTTTTATGGTTAGATTGTAGCGACAGCTAATATTTCAGCTAATGTTAACCTAATGTAGTATAACATTTGATGTTGGGGAACATGCTGCCTCGGTCTTCATGGAAGTCGTGAACTCGAGTCCTGGTCCATCAGGTTGATGGAGATTTGCCCACAGTGTTTATAGAACATGTTGTCTAAAGCCTTCTTAAGAGGAGTTTGCGAGTCGATCAAAAACACTCCCAGCTGTCCTCACGGGTCCGGTGTGATCGACCGGCAGCTTAAGAAGAGCAAAAGCAACAACATGTGCTTTCTAGAACAACAAAAGATCAAACTACAATAAATGATTGCAGCACACAAAAGGAAAACAAAACAAAACACTGTGTTGTTCTGTGAAGACGAAGGTCGACCGGTCTTTTAAGAAGAGAGAAGGATCACGTCGTCTGGTTGACATTGACATAATGCCTGATTTCATGTTGGATAGTGACACATAGTGGACACACCATGTCCACTGCCACGCACACCATTCAGGATATATCATCTATAAACTAAAGTACATCACTGCTTCTTCCAAGCTGCTGCTGTAACCGTTTAGCGTGAAGGTTGAAATGAAAACCAAGACGCTGCGCTGTCATCGTCAGTGTCCTGGCTTTATGATCCTTTGCGCTGCACCTCGTTTTCTTTTTTTTTTAAGTAGTTCCACAAAGAACTTTTTGACGGCTGAAGTATTCGCTTCATGTTTTTCCTGTTTGTACAGTAGCATCTAATCTCATCGTAACACACGTTTCACGGGCGCCTGGTAGTAATGCACTCGTCTTCTCCCACTTCTGTTGTTTAATGTTGTTGGCAAACAGCTTTTAGGAGCATTATTGGCACCTTTTGATGGCAGTAATGCGTCGCTACCAGGCACTGGTAAAACAGGGACAAGACAATAGACACAAACATTTACATTTTATTTTAATGACTTCAAAAATTCAAACAAATTCTGAACCATCCCAAAGATGTTCCACTCAGAGGCTTTGACAAAGCAAAGAGTTCTGACAACTAAATATTAAATAAATGTTACTTGAGATCTGAATCAATGATCTCCTGTTTATTGTAACATGAAAATAATGAAATAATTGTTCATTTTGAGGGCAGATTTTGTGCACAATTGTCGAGTATTCTTTATCAAGGCAAATGTGTCATCTGATAATGTTTTTGAGTGGAGGTGATATTAACCAGGCCTAAAAGACAATCCATACATGAATTATTTACATCAACATGCAGGAGCATGTTTTTTTTTTTTTTTTTTTTTCAGAACGTTGTTTATGGATGCAGGAGACCACACATTGAATATTAATGGGAAGACTACAACCAGACTTGTGTTGTTAGACAATCGCACATCTAACAAGAACAACAGATTTCTGTGGTGGACGGATGGAAGGCGGCCCACCCATCTGGCTCCCTGGGCCGCTCTGGTTTCTCTGGGTGGGTCGTCACAGCAACCGCCTCCACCTGAGAGGAGGGGGGTGGTGCTCTTTCTTACTGGGCAGCTTCAACCTCTCCTCATGGCCTCCACAATATTTTAGTTTGGTTTAGTTTTTTCATTCATTACTACTCAGACACTTTCACCAATCCTTACATGTCTCACACTACTGACTATATCCATGTCATCACACTCTATATTATTTTATTTATTGATCAAATAAAATAATTTTGCTTTGGATTTATGCTTTTAAACGTCCTACGATGTCCTGAACTGAGTTCCTAACAACACCCATCAAAAGATGCTGTTGATGGTAACTGAGAAAGAAAGAAAAAAAGAAACAAACAAACAAACAAATAAACAAACAACTAAGAAACAGAAGAGAAAGAAATCTATCAATCCCTTGATCTAATGACTGCATGTTGAGACGTTCCTCCTGGTCCTTCCTTGTATGAGAACAAGGTCTCCATCTTCAGAAGGTTAACACACTCAGTTGCTACGCTGCTACTATCCTGCTACTTGAAAGAATGGAGCAATGTTGTGCTTCATTTCTGTTGAATCAAATCTGGCTGAGTTGCAGTCATAACTTTTTAGAACAGGTTCAATATCATCAGCAGCACTTTTTGTCATTTTGGATTCTGATGTGGCAGAAGGAAAAATATGTACACATATTTACTCGGACCTGCTGATGGGGACAAGCAGACCTACTGTACTACAAAATATTCCCAAGTGACAACCTGCTGCATCACCAGACACTCTGCGTAGAAGTACTGGACTGATGGTTGTCCCACAAATACACCTTTTAACAGCAGATCAATGGTTCGGTTCCATTCAATATTCCAGTAAGACGTGATGGTGGACCATCAGGCACAACAGCAGAACCTCCACTAAAAGGAAATCAGCCATCATTAATACACCTGTGAACATGAAAACTCCACCTAAAACCAGATTACACAATCAAGATACAACAGCTAGAAGATATAATTACTGAGCTGCAGACGTGTTGGTATATTGCTGAACTTTAGATAGAACCAGCCTGTCCACTGTTTATACGAAGCAAAGATAATAAAGCCAATAAGTTGTTACATCACTGTTTTTGGGCAGCAGCTGGATCATCAGAAGTCAGATCATTAAAACCCTTGAACACAACACACAATGATTTAATCTCCCAAATGTCAAAACCAGTTGGCCCACATGGGAAATGATCTATAGGTCCAATCAGTCCAACAATCCTCGTTTGTTTCTGCTACGAGTTATGAATGCAGCCACTGAAGTTAATGGGAAGTGACTTCTTAATGAAAAAAGCAAAACAAAACATAGATGTCAGTCAGAAGCTCAGTGTTGCCCATAGAAACCAAAGTTCAATTCTCTGGTGAGGAAACAATCCAACAAAAAGAACTACAGAAAGAAGACAATCAAAGTCACCAATCAGACTGTCAGCTGGCGTCATCAATAAGGAACGCTGCTTTCCTGGCTGAATGGAAGTTAAGATTTGCACATCAAATCCTCAGAGAGCTTCCAATATGCACTCCTATAATCAAAATGTATTTACAACATATCATTTCTCAATGCTGGATTTGGACCTATTTATACAACTAGAATGGATTAGGACAGATGAGAAAAGAGAAGCACTGAGAGGAAAAAAAGAAGAGAAATGGATGTGAAGGGGAAGATGGAGACAAACTCCACAAGATTATACGGAAGGGATGAAAAACCAGATGAGAAATTGACAGCTGAATCCCCCACCGTGCTTTTACCACCACCTCCTGCTGCAGTTTTCAAAGAGCCATATGTGCCAGGCAGGCTGGGTTGATGCTGTGTGTGTAGGTGGAGGGAGAAATGAAAATAGGGCTGAGATCAAGTTATTTTGGGCTAAATGGAAGCCGGCAAACAAAAAAGCCTTTGAGTCACCCTCTGAGGGTGGAAACCAGAACCGGCGGCAGACAGGGAGCTCGTTTAATGTAGCCGGATGGACGCGTACTTCTGTACCACAGCACAGACTCCAGCGTACACTGAAGGGACCTGAGACCACGTACATACTTACATAATAATAATATTTGTTTCTGCTGTCATCACATGTTATACACTGTGTTTTAGCATTATTTAGATTCATGCAACAGTCAGAGTGTGATGATGAAGTTTCAGGTCTGTTCCTGTTGCACATGAATGAAGCACATGGAGCTGGAGGAAGCACTACTTTAGGAAGGACCTGAAGTTCCAAAGCTTGATCAATACAACACCTGTTACAAGTGTTTGTGACCACTGGTAGATCAGATAGCCCTGATACCTGAGAGTGCACATTTTGGATCAAACTCAGGAGATTGGCGACAGTGGCCTTGGAAATGCTTCAGGAAGCCTGCAGCAGCGAAGCACTGAGCCAGACGAGGTGTTCTGAGTGGCATTCAGGTTTCAGAAGGGCAGCATTCAAAACAGAAGAAGGAACATAAGGTCAGGAGCTCGAGCAGGTGGGTTCCTCTGACATTCTCGCGGTAGTAGTCCGTGAATTTGTCCGCGTTTTATCGCTGAGCTCAACTGTTATTTTCTGAGAGAAAATATTCGGTGCAAACGACCTGAACTGTCACGAGAGCTGCTTCATTCTCCAACACAACGACACACCCGCTCACAGGGCGATAAAATGTATGAGTTCTACACCTGAAACAACAGAAATGTCGCTCTGCACCAGCTTTACTCGCTGGATGTGGCTCCCAGACTTCTCTCTGTTCACTGCTCACGTTTCAGGTCTATGGTGAAACTGCAAATGCGCACGAGGTGCTGATGTCGATGGAGCGACATACTTGAGGACTTGAAATACTTAGTTCTGAAAGTTTTAGCTTCCCCCTGCTCCATGTGTACGACCGTACAACACAACAGGTAGTCAGGGAACATTGCAATCCCACCTCGTACGCTGTGGACTCACTGTTGCATGAATTTCAATAATCCTCGAAGATCCTGTATAAAGCATTTGATTACAACAGAAACCATATACCAAATATGAATATGTACCTTCGTGGGGAACAGAAAGAAGTCTCAGGAACCAAATCAGTGAGTTGTTGTTGTCCATATTGAGTACAACATTCAAACATTAAATTAAATAAGAAATCGAAATGTGGTCACATGGAAAGAAACAGGACAGCAGAAGAATGAAATGGAACTCTCTTGTGGCTTTTCATTTTCAACTTGTTTATCTTAAAGTCCAGGCGCACACGAAAGAAACACAACAGGGTTCCTAAGAATATCCTGGATGGAGAGTTTCTGGAAGATAGAAGTTTTTAGACTGTTTTGTTAATTGCTTTGAAAGTTCCTTTTGAAAATAAGATATGAAAGTGTTTCTTTATTTAGATATGGAGTTTGGAGATGATCCTGATATCAGAGGTGAGCCTGCTCTCATCCTGGCTTTGGGAAAATCCTCGTCTGATCTGCTGTTGTCTATAAAAGTTGTGTGGGTGGACGCAGGACGACCTGGCACTGGTCTGTGAGCTGTTTTAGGTCGATATATATTATTATAATTCAGTGTCTCTGCAGTACACAGTATACCAGTAGTTACAGTTATCCAAATCCAGACATTACACACACACAGACAGCGAGCCTCGATTAAAGCACACCTCAGTGGTTCAGTCCACAACTGGGCCGGACTGGGTTTAATGCAGGTACAACAGTCTGTACTCATGGACTGCACTTCCAACCAGTCACTGTTCAGACATCAGTGTGCAAGTGGAGGCAAACCAACACAAAACAGGACTCCAGGCAAAGTGGGGCCTTTATATTATATCCAGCTTCTCTGTGTTTTCTTTATTTCTCTCCTCTGGTTTGATAATATAATAATCAATACCAAATTCTAAGTTGAGGCTAACTGAATGTTTTGTATGAAACTATGCACAGAGAGATGGAATAGGTCTTACAGTAATCACTAACATGTGATGATGACTTAATGATGGTCTCTCCTCAGGTGACCTCAGGTGATTTTGTTTGTCCAGAGACTGCTGGGTCTCAAGGTTAAAAATAACCTTAAAGTGTGCTGAGGTTCACCGGATCACTGGAGGAACATCCCACACGGAGCTCAGTATGTTCAATTAGCTCCACTCTTGCAGTCTCATTACCGCCAGCTTTGTGCATCTGCTGCTGTGATTTCTGAGAGCACATCCTGCCGTACTACAGCAGGATGATACCGCTGGGCTGAAAAGTCTGTCGTCTGGCTACACAGAGGCACATTCATCTCGTTAGCTAATAACATCTGCTCAATTTATTTAAGAAATATTTATACTGAATAAAAAAATCATCAAAACATTCTAAATATGTCACTCTTTTTGCACTGATAGAGTTTGAATCTTTGGGGTTTCCTCCAGGATTACAACATAAAATCAAACAGGACCATAAATGGTGATGGACAATGCAAACAGTGTGAAGTCTAATGTGTGTGTGTGTGTGAGAGAGAGAGATGAGAGTGATATGTTCTCTCCCTTTCACTTGTCTGTCTTGCCTTACACATTACCAAAAAAGAGATAAATGAGGCGTCACCATGGTAACCACAGTGGTATGTGATACGGAAATGAGTGGACAGAAATTTGAAATGGAGACCGCCCATCGTTCGGCCCCGTCCCTCCAGTCAGGCCCACATGGACACCTGAGCTCTGCAGGTTTTGTCCTCTGGATGATGGAAATATGTCGGAAGGCAGCCGGATGTGAATGATGCAGTCCGGATGTGTTTCCCTGAGACAGTGATGCAAAATGTATTTTTATTTATTTTTGTCATACGGCTGTCACATACTGAACTTCACACAATAAAACCAAGTGGATATTGAGACTTCAGTTTAGTCTCAAAAACAAAAGGAAAACTAAATGGTTGATATGCTACATATTTTCATTGATGTTGTCTGATATTTTGTTCCGCTGTCTCACCATCACTAACTATTTAGGTCATATTCTTTGCAGGTGTGAGAACCTGTTTCATTTCCTTCTATTGTATTGTGACACAAGACAGGACTTTCATTCATTCTAAATTAAATTACATGGGCTGATCTAATGGTGCACTACTCCCTCTTTTGCATCGAACAATAAAAGTAGGAGGAAACAGTGATACAACTGAGATAATGTGGTATTAAAAAAGCTTATAACAAACTCTCAAATAGAAGAGTATATGAGATAAAAGCCAAGCTAACCTTAAAGATCAACACCTCACTATAATATCGAGCACAACACGCAATGATTTCAATTAAATGGTGTCAATGGTGGACATGTTTTTTTTTTTTAAGTTTGCCAAAGAATTCATATTCTCCAACTTTAAAGCTTTAGCTCTCTGAAAAGAGCAAAACATTTAAAACATTTTCCATCTCACCTTCGATTTTTTTTAAACCTCCAAAATGAAACGTGCCTGGAATATAAATAAGCTATTTTTTTTCTTGGAGAGGAGCTGCGAGATTGACTGACTGTTTTCCTTGAAGTAAATATCAGAGCGCAGGTGATTTCTATCTACATTAGTGTTCACACAGTGCAGGACATCTCCTGATGGAGTTTTCCTGCAAGATGCCCTTTTAAAATAGAGTATCATCTGTCAATAGACCAATATTTCTGGAATGTCACATTTTTGACATTTTTCAACATTCACTGACTCACACCTGTAAAAAGTATAAGAATAATGTCTTCCAGAGTAACCCGGCATCACAGCAAAGCGTGAAATAGACACGCCTGTCCACTAGAGCAGAACGTGAGACAGCTACGCTTGGAGCTGTCAAGGCGTGACAGTTACACATTTTCCTGCAATGGATGAAAATGAAAGCTACCGCATGCTTTGAGCCATGTGATTTACAGAAAAATGGGTGGGGTAGACAGCGTTGATGTTGGTCTTCCAGTTCAGTCTGTTGTCATGGAGACACCAGGTACTTGTACTCCTCCACCATGTCCACCTCCTCTCCCAGAACTCTCAGCGGTTGTGGAGCCGTCGTCTTCCTCCTGAAGTCGACCACCATCTCTCTGGTCTTGGCCACGTTCAGGAGCAGGTGATTTCTTCCCGCCCACTCCACAAAGTCCTCCACTACTGCCCTGTACTCGTCCTCCCGTCCATCCCTTATACATCCCACCACTGCAGAGTCATCAGAGAACTTCTGCAGATGTCGGGACTCTGAGTTGTACTGGAAGTTACGCCTGGACAGCCCAAAGCGTGGCAATCTCACATTTTGTTGTCGTGGATGGGCGTGTCTATTTCATGCTTTGCTGTGATACTGGGCTGACCAAAGCTGCTGCACGGGAGTAGAATACTTATTCACAACCATAAGATGACGTGGCGGACGTCAGTATCTGGTGGACTGGGATGGTCCAGGAGAAAGGTCATGGGTGTCCTCCCGTTTTCACTTCCTACCCTTGTGTATTTCCCACTACCGTGATTGTCTGCTCCTCCCTGATCTATTCCACTGACTCATCCTCCCTCTCATTCTAGTGTATTCAGCATGTGCGTTTCAACCTTTCAGTGCCAGTTCCTCTTTGTTCCTGGTGTCAGGCGTTGCAGCCTTTGTCTGTGCCGTGTCTAAAATTGTCTTCTTGCGTTATAAGACTTATTGTTCTGATTGAATAAGTGTGTTCCCACTCTCAAGTATTGAAAGATGCAGTGTACTATAAACACACTGGTACTCAAAACAGTCCACAAATGTGACTTTTTGCACCTCCAACTGTCATTATTACGGCCACTTAGCGGAAAGAGATGGACCGCCGACCTTCAGTATTTTCAAATGTCTGAGGGAGCTGCAGCTGTTGCTGAACACTGCACTAAACCCAGGAAAGTTGTACACGTTCACAGCAGGTGTTTTATTTTCCAATGAGGGCCGTTATACTGCTTTAGACAGAAGCCATCAGTATATTTGCTGTGAGTTAAAAATAGGGAACCAAAAACATTTTTTGTCTCTTGGTTAAAAATTAAATCTGTCAGATATGTTTGCAGCTGATGCATTCAGATGTTTCGGTTATTTCCGGTACAGTAAGTTCAGAACGGCAGTGTGATTTGAAACAACAGTATCCTGTCAAAATACTACACAATTAAGTATACTATAATGTAAGAATACTATATGTGAGTGTACTAAGGAAAGTGCGCAATTGGAGACAGTTGTAGTGTTTTGTCCTCCTGGTTACTAGTTGCATTGCTCTGTCTTCGTCCTCACCTTTACCTGCTCTTTGTTGTTTGTTTGTTGATTGTTCCCCTGTTATCTCCTAGACTACGCGTGTACACGTACAATTTTCTTTTCTGCCAAAAGCTTAAAAAGTTCAACTTTAGATATTTGAAAGTCAAGTGGCTGCAACGTACCGACTCAGCTGTTAATTATAATGCCACTTTCTAACACTGTGAATCTTTGCAGAGGAAACTCATGGCCACCAGTAAAGAGTTCTATTCTTTGACAAAAACTGTCCAATTCTTAGACTTTTATAAGTTCACATTCTACCTGGACTTTTAGTTATAACTGAGGAATTAGAATTGGACACCTGTGATAAATGATATCCGATTTTTTTTTTTTTTTTTTGACAGAAAACAGAAAACAGTTTTGGTAAAGTAATATAAAGCAAATATATGTGTGCTTAAACTGTTTAGTTGAAATGAATATCTTATTTTTCATTGATTTGTACTCTGGTAAAGTTAACACATCAACCATCTATCTGGTGATTGCAAGCCTGAACCTCCAGAAAACGTCCTCCTGTGTAAAGTTTGGATGGAGGTGCCTGTCTGCTGCTTCTTCAGTCATTAGAAACTGACAATATGCTGCAACACAGCAGTTTTAAAGGGATTAAGAGGATCTGCTGGGATTGGATTGGATGGTTGAAGTCGGCTGCGAGCCACGTCCTGATCATCTATTCCTCCTACATTACATCTGTAACACATTGTGACGGAGTTCCACCTCCGCGGCCGTAACAGCTCGGGACCCGAAGCAGTTTCCTGCCTTTCCTGTTCACAAGCTGCATGGCTGACCCCACCAGCATGTACAGACAAGACCACCCTCATATCAGCTAACAGTGATCTTATCAACCACGTCACTGTCATTCATCTCTATCGCCGTTCTTTCTGGTAATGCAGCCAATCAGCATCCCGACTCCTCTGCTGCTTCCATCACTTCACTGTGCAGTTACAGACAAGCATGTGAGCGATGTTCCTGGTCAGTCCGGTCCCCGAGCGAACCTTCAGCTGAGACACACTCAGGGTGGCTGTACGTCGTAAGCTTTTGTTGCTTCACTTTGTTCTATAAATTCCCTTTTAATTCCATCATCATGAACTTAATTATGACTTCTTGACTAAAAATGCTGCATCCGTTCATTTTTGTTTTTTTCCTGCGTGTCACTTGTGTCGCACAGAATAGATGGCATTTATCTCCGCCTCCAAAGTCATTGGAACCTGCTGTTGTCGAGGACTGTTGGTGCCGAGTGAATCCTCTTTAGCTGCTCTTAGATATTTATATCTCTGCATCTCTCAGAAAGCTCTGAACATGGAGTGTCCATAACATTATGAATGCTGGTTCTTTACATGAGGGAGGCAGACGGACAAGAAGGGAATCCAGGAAGAATCTGCGGCTGCTGAGCACTTTTAGATTCAGCTCACAAGAAGGAAGGGAGGTATGGGTTACAGCTGCATTATGCAATATTTCCATAAAAAAAGAAAAAATACAAGCTCCAGTATGAAGGTTCAGGTCTTAATATCAAACTGGTCAATAGTTATCTATTCAGGAACTGGTTTTGCTTGGCTGCAGTTAATCACCTGATGTTGGGAATATATAACATTTACATTGTTCATAATTTAGTGTGTAAATATGCAAACAATAGCTAATTAGACCGAAAAAATACACAGTGTCCCAAACAGAATCTGGGGTTTTTAGTATGCAACATGTTCACATTAACAAATAAAGTATACTCACACCAGCCGTATTATTTTTGTCAGTATGTATTGGTGAAGTATGTTGATATTTCTATATACGAACTGAATTAACAGGAAACTTTTACAACTAGAAGGTCATTAAGAGAGTTGAGACCTCTGCCAAAGCCACCAATCCACTCTTCTATCATGTGCAGATTTGCAAATGCAGACACTTCACATGTCTGGTTATATTTTCAAAAACAATTTGAGGGATGTTAGAATTCGCTTGGAGCCTCACATCTCATTTGTGCCTCATAACGAGTACTTGCTTTAATAAGTTTAAACGTGTAAATGTGCATACAAGAGCATCACTGGTGCCTGTAAATGTGGATTCTGATAAAGAATTGCATCGCCATGTTTTGTCACCATTAAGTTTTCTTCTCCTGGATTTGAACGTGAGCTTGATGTGTGACTGCCACAACACAACGACCTTGTAGAATGCTGAATTATTTCATATGCATATAGACATGCCATTGATTCAGTGACCTTGTGTACTATTTGGAGAATTCAGGAAAAGCAGTATCCACAGAATTGTAAAATGGTTAAAGATGTATTATTGTGCCCCTGTCTTGATTGAGGGACGGTCGTCCCCTCCTCGTCCCCTCCTCGTGGCCTCCTTGTCTCCTCACTGACTCCAGAGGAACTGATTCCACTTCATGGGGTCTCCTTCACGGTGCACCTTGTGGCCTCAGAGTTGGTGGTGTAAAGATACAATTATTGTCATTGTGACACCCAGTAAAACAAATTGTAGGTGCATCATAGGTGAGGTTTGCAGATGAATGGTTACTTGCAGGGGGATGCAGGTTGTGACTGTTCAGGCTGGTGAAGTGAGGCAGGTACACACGTATTACTATGCTGCCATAAAGGGAAGATGAGAGTGGAGGAAAACTGGGAGGCCAGAGGCTGTTCTCTGTCATGTTTTCTACCATCAGGTTGGAAAGTGCATGACATTTATTGGTGTCAGGTATTTCAGACCTGCTTCCCTGCTGGGCCGAAGGCTACTGGTGGTCAGCAGGAAGGTAGATGCATTTGCCAGGTATTTTAAATCTTAGTCATGTACTTTTAAATCAGTATTGTGTTTTAGCTGCTCTAAGTTTTTTGTTTTTTGGGAGGCAAGTGAGCTGGCAACAGGCAAAACATATGGGTGTTGTTTTAGTTTGTTTCAATGTTAATCTGCTTGCTTCCCCAACTAATTACTAACTTTACTCAAGTCAGATCCCTCGCTATGTCCTCAATTGTCATTTCTTGAGTTTGAAGCCTGCTGTGAGTATCAGATCAATATAAATCCATACATATTCACTTGTATTTGGCTAACATAACATGTGATGGTGTTATCAAGGATATATCAAGCTGTCAGAAAAATGGTCGTAGTGTAGTAACACTGTTCTTGATGGTAAAAAAGGAAAAGGTGTCCCTACATGACATTGGAGAAAAGGTGTTTGAAGCTTGAGTTTAGTTTAAGTACAGTTGTTGCAGGACATTTTGCAGAATGCAGGATGAAATCATTAAATCTCAACTCCAACTAATGCGACTGTATGTTTCCAGCTATTCTGGAAGTGTCTAAGAACACAGTGTGAATGCCGGGGGATGAATTTGTTCCTCTCGCTGCTTGGATTCTTTGGGATCTCCTTCCCAAAATGGAGCATTTGCTGCCAAGTCTTAGTGTGAAGCATTTGCATTACGAGTTGATTTCTTGACGCACGTATTATGATTTAATCCAGCTGGATAGATTTTTATGAAGAGACAAACAGTCATTAAAATGCCAGTGAGACAGGGAGAGACTAAGCACTGCTGGAGGCTATCAACAACTCCCTCTCCATCACTTTCTTCCTCCCTTTTCTCCCATCATCCCGTCCCTACGACCTCCAATCAACGAGAGATGTACGTCACAATCTGCGTGGAAAGGATTTTGTTTTCTCTCTTTCTTTTCGCCCACTGACTGTTATGATTCAACCGAGCCTTTAGAGGAGGGGAGGGGAGAGGAGAGGAGAGGAGAGGAGAGGAGAGGAGAGGAGAGGAGAGGAGAGGAGAGGAGAGGAGAGGAGAGGAGAGGAGAGGAGAGGAGAGGAGAGGAGAGGAGAGGAGAGGAGAGGAGAGGAGAGCGTGGGCTTAACCTGCTTCTCTCTCACTCCCTCCCTCCGTCTCTCCCCCCTCCTTCCCTCTCTCCCTCCCTCTCTCCCTCTCTCCCTGTCTCTCTCCCTCTCTCCCTCTCTCCCTGTCTCTCTCCCTCTCTCCCCCTCCTTCCCTCTCTCTCTCCCTCTCTCCCTCTCTCTCTCACTCCCTCTCTCTCTCTCTCTCTCTCCCTCCCTCTCTCCCTGTCTCTCTCTCCCTCTCTCTCTCTCTCTCTCTCTCCCTCCCCCTCCCTCTCCTCCTCCCTCCCTCCCTCCCTCCCCTCTCTCTCTCTCTCTCTCTCCCTGCTTTGCTTCTGCACAGAGCTGCTAAGCTGCTCTGCTTTCCTCAGGAATGAAGTCCTATGTTTGTGCATGGCGATGAAGCCTCCAATAGATTGACAGATAGAGAGGAACAGCTCAGTGGTGGGACGTGTGAAGGGGGTGGGAACGGAAATGACCAGCTGACTGTGAAAGAAGCATGAATCATCTTTAACACCTATCCTGTCATATTCTTCACTAACTCTGGTAGACTGATTACTTGAGACTGCATTTCATTTTTTCTTTTTTTTTTCTTTTTTACAGCACTACTGCACTGAGATGATTCATACTGGAATGAGTTATGCGTCTCAGATGCATTAAGGGTTTACCAATGACCACATTTTATCCACAGCCAACTAAGGTAGTCTGGCCCGTGCACAGAGCGCTGATAAATTAAAGAAAACCTAAATAATAAAGTGTAAAAAACTCAAGTATGCAGAATAATTGAAGAGCACTGAAGCTCGAGGTGGGCGACATAGCCCCGAAAAATGATCAAGACATGTCTGTGTATTTTAGACAAAACAATATTCTTGATGATATGACAAAATACTGAAAAATATTAGATTATTCATTTTGATTGCGTACAAAATAAGTGTTATAGTTTTAAATGTCAGCATACAGCAACAGTTTGCCGACAAATATTCAGAAAAACTAAACAAAACTGATCTCTCGGTTGTTTAGTTTGTAAACAACAACAGTAACCTGGTGAGTTTCAGATCGTGTCTCCAGCTTCTAATTACTCCGTCGGGTTCAACGATGTCTTGGTCAGATTTGATGAAGTTTGAGGTCCATGTTTGTCCATTAATAAATACATTTTGGGCTTCTCTTGCACTTTTATTTTATTAATAGTAACATATCGAGTTCAATCATTCATCGAAACCTCTCCTGCTCCATGTGAGAGGAGCTCTGTGTGTCTGGAGTGGGGGCGGAGCCTAACAGCAGACAGCCAATTAAACTCTTCCACTGAGCTGAATACCTGCAGAATATAGCAGCTTATGTCCATGCTTGTTGCTGGTGAAGCTGCGACTGTATGACCTACATTTACGCTGTGTAACAGTGTGACATCATTACGACAACAGGTCAGAGTTTTGCCATTATGATGATATAATTTTTTTTTATCATATTCAAAATGTAGACCGTATGATCGTGAACAATGTTGAACACTGCAGCTCTTCTGGAGGGTTGTCGTGGAACAACCTTACAAACACCCGGCTTCTACTCTCTGTGAAACATGTCATATGGCTTATAGATTGTTTGGGGGTCCAGTTGGGGGCTAAGCTTTGGCACCATGCTGGAACCCTAAATTAGACCAGGACACATTGCATCAATCAACATGAGCCTTGATATGTCTTGTTTGTTTTCCACCAATAACAATTCCTCAAAAGTATGCAACAACACTTTTTTCTTCGGGTAGATCGAGGTGCTCTCGGAGGAGAAAAGGTTTGAGACCCCTGCACAACACAAAGACTGAAATTATTCAAGGCTCTTTCCAAAAAAAAAAAAAAAATCTCAAAATAAATCTCATTTATTCACAAACTAAGTTTTGGAGTATAAACAACAGGAGACCATTGATGTGTGAAGTGATGCTGGTTACTTCTGAAAAAAAGGATGATGAAGAATGATGACCAAATGGATGTAATCGGTCACCAGTGGGTGACATGCGTCAAACAAAAGAACTAACAGCTTGTTCTTCAAATCATGTTTGAATTTTCAGGTTTTGCAGTAGATGGGTGGTTGTCAATATTTTATCTTTTGTTCAATAAATGTCAAGAATTGTTGAAAGGATTATACTTTTATGATGTTCATCTAATCTAGACACCTTATAGTATATCTTAGCTACATGACATTTTCCCTGTTCATTGCACTGCACAAACCCGGGCAGGATGCTCTTTGTGAGGTTGTTTTGCTTCTTTTTTTTTTCACACGCATACATGCTTCACCTCCTACAACTTCATCCAAGGGGGGAAAGTAAATGTAGGTGACGCAGCACTGTGAGATGCACAAAGCAGAGGGAATTCCTTTGTGAGTATCAACATCAGCACGTTTTTGTAACCACTGGTATGCAATTTCTCCACAGATATGAGCAGAGAGCACACAACACATTTTATATCACGCTCGCAAAATCAGCAACAGAGACCCTTGAAATGCTTCAGAAAGTCTACAGCGATGATCCTGGAGATGTTAGTTCAAGTGACATTCACATTTCAAACTGGTTCACCAGCTGTGCTGACAGTACAGCTGTTTTTGTCCTGTGTGCGTTTGCTGCTTCTCTAGTTTTTATCATTTCTGTTTCATTGAATGAAATGCTGTGAAACATGAGTGACAGACTGTATTAGTAGGTTAGGGTCCATGCTCACTCACCTCCTTTAAATGCCCATCATTGTAGAGTTGTTGCTAACTGGAAGGGACTGACATCTCTGTATAACTGGTCTCACATTACCGCCTGTTGTCTAGGAAAAGACACAGTGTCCACACACACACACACACACACACACACACACACACACACACACACACACACACACACACACACACACACACACACACACACACACACACACACACACACACACACAGACAAAGACACACAGTTACTACAGAAGTTACATGTGTGGAATATTGTTTTTCAGTAGATCCTGAGTACCATCTAGTCTCCTCACGCTCCCCCATCAGAAGTGTGAGGAAAACATCAGAACGCCTCACATCGAGTCCTTCCGCCTTGTTCACACATATAATTAATGTCTCCTGCATCATCTGCTCACAGGTGGACCGCTCTACGAACAGGTGGGATGCACCAGAGACGCATTGTGATTCTGTCTGCTCAGACCACATTCAGGTGGTCTGGTACACTGTTGGGACCTGGCATCAACATGTGTTCTGGGTTCAGCCTCAGAGCTTCACTGGTTCTGACTACTTCCACAAAGTCTGACAAAAATCCACATAATCAACAAATGTATTTATTTGAAGAAAGTTTGACATCTATTCAAGTCCGTTGGTTGAGGGGTAGTCAAGTTTATGTTGGGAAAACTATGGTCAAGAAAAAAGAAAGAAAGAAAGAAAGAAAGAAAGAAAGAAAGAAAGAAAGAAAGAAAGAAAGAAAGAAAGAAAGAAAGAAAGAAAGAAAGAAAGAAAGAAAGAAAGAAAGAAAGAAAGAAAGAAAGAAAGATGTATGAAGTGACCATAATCTTTAGCCCTGTATAAAGATTTAAAGCTCTATTTTCACCCGCCTCTGCGCAGCACAGACGTTTTGCAGCCAACTTCAATCAAAAATTGAAAGCAGCTCCTGTTTTCCTTTAAGACCACCGTGATGCAACGGACTGTCACTTTTTTATGAATGAAGACCGACATCACCATCCAAACTTCACATTGGATAAAACTGACATTCAATTCAATTAAATTCAATTTGCTTTATATAGCGCCAAATCACAACAAAGGTTATTTCATGGCACTTAACACATTAAAGTCTTTACAGCAGAACTTTACAACATTATACAGAGAAACCAACAATTCAACAATTCAACAATTCCCACATAATCTAGGAGGGAAAAAAAACTCCTCTTTAAGGGAGAAAAACCTCCAACAGAGGGAAGAAAAACTCCCTTTAACAGGAAGAAACCTCCGACAGAACCAGGATCAGAGGTGGAGAACATCTGTTAACAGAACCAGGATCAGAGGTGGGAGGAACATCTGTTAACAGAACCAGGATCAGAGGTGGACGGAGCATCTGTTAACAGAACCAGGATCAGAGGTGGGAGGAGCATCTGTTAACAGAACCAAGCTCAGAGTTGGGAGGAGTATCTGTTAACAAAACCAGGATCAGAGGTGGGCGGAGCATCTGTTAACAGAACCAGGATCAGAGGTGGGAGGAGCATCTGTTAACAGAACCAGGATCAGAGGTGGGAGGAGCATCTGATAACAGAACCAGGATCAGAGGTGGAGAACATCTGTTAACAGAACCAGGATCAGAGGTGGGCGGAGCATCTGTTAACAGAACCAGCCTCAGAGGTGGGCGGAGCATCTGTTAACAGAACCAGGATCAGAGGTGGGCGGAGCATCTGCCTCGACCGGTTGGGGTGAGAGGAGAGCAGAGAGAGAAAAGGACAGCGTAGAGATAGAAGAGAGACATTCTTGTCTGGAGTTTCAGACTCTAATCACCAGATTTATGGTGCGAGTCGGCATCCACGGTATGATCCCGGGCTTGGGAAGAGTTAACTGATATGATGAATAACTCTTCCCCTGGTATCATGAGAAGTGCTGCCCAGTGTAGAAAGTGGTTCAACAATATAACACAAAAACCTGTTTCTTAGAGATGCCAAACACTGACATTACTTAAATGTCAAAGTGAACAAAGAACACTCATCACAGAAATCAGATGTTGAAGAGAGAGCAGAAGTTACACACAGTTCATTTATTAATACAATCGATGAAGAGCAATGTGTTTCATACGTCTCTGATGTTGTGGTGTTAATAAATAAACTGCATTGAGCACTTTTTGGTTTGCAAATTCAAAGCTCACAATGGACCACAATTTAGAAACAACTAAAGGTGCTCTGAGACAGCGAGCAATGGAAAACTTTAGATTTTAAATCGATAGCTTGAAGATGAAAATAGAGAGAATCGACAGCAAAATATAACAATTAATGAAGAAAGTTTTAATCAGAATGTCAGTCAGGCATTTTCTCGCTCAGTCGGGACCTCCTAAAAAACGACACTACTTGCATGCTCATGATGACATTGTTAGCATGCTGATGTTTAACAGGACATTTCTACAGTTTTTACCATCTTAGATAGGGATGTGACAATGCTAACATACGCTAATAAGCAGTAAACATGCTTACATGTGAATGCAGCTGAGGCTGATGAATGTCACTTGATGGTGCTCGATAACGAGCTGCTAACGCGGCTCTAAACAGGACGTATGGTGTTGGTCTGCACTTGTGCATGCAGAGACTCATGCAGTTTATAGAGGGAGAGTGCAGCCCAGCTTGTTTACAGCTATAATTTACCGTTTTTCCCTGAACGCTTCACATACCAAATATAATTAGATGCTACAATTTACTGATGTTCTCAACCCTCCTCAGGCTGTCGGTGAGCACTACAGATTGCTGATGTTCCTTTGACGCCTCACAGGTGGTAGATGCTAGCTGGGTGTTCACAGGGAAACATCTCCTCACCACTCAGAGGCAGAGATCCTATCTGGGATTCTGTGACACCTTCATGTTTAATGGTTGTAACACTGACTGCACACAGCAGGTACATGTACAGTCCAACAATCACCATATACTGCATCCAACAATCACCATATACTGCATCCAACAATCACCATATACTGCATCCAACAATCACCATATACTGCATCCAACAATCACCATATACTGCATCCAACAATCACCATATACTGCATCCAACAATCACCATATACTGCATCCAACAATCACCATATACTGCATCCAACAATCACCATATACTGCATCCAACAATCACCCTGAACTGCATCCAACAATCACCCTGAACTGCATCCAACAATCACCCTGAACTGCATCCAGCTGCAAATTCACTCATCACAGAGCAACCAGCAGCTGGATACTATTAGAAGTGGAGAAGTGGCGATGGACCACGGAGGAATACGACTGAGCTTTGTTTGGTTTTTACTTTAGGTAACATATGAAACTGAAATCAAACTTGACATTCATCGAGATTTTATAAAAACACTGATTGTATTTCACTTTTTTCCCCAGCAGGGCGGAGCGACCTTAAAACAAGCTAACTAATGACATCACAGAAATAACATGCCTCCACTGTTTGACTCGCTCCAGATGTAAATTAATCTTGGTTGTATTTTTGCCTGTGCGTCTATTTTAAATACCTTCCCAAGTAAATATTTCTGTTTCTGGCCAGATTCAGATCCAATAGATCACCAGGCTCATTATTTTGACTGTAGCTGGATATAATTTGGCGTTAATAGCTCATGTTTTCATGCATTAAGCTATGCTGAGCTACTGTAAACATGTTTTATCCTTTAATGACTGTTTTATTCATGCCATTATGGTAATTATGTTTGAAATATTTTGACTAGAAAGTATTAGTAGCCGCCGAGTATTGCACAGAGTTACAGAAGAGTCCGTTTTGGGCGGTCGGACAGGTGTCGGACCACAAATCTCTGCGGTGCAGTACTTTATCCTGCCCTTGAAAAGAACCCGCTGTGTTCCTCCTGTTCATCCAAACAACCCCTACCGCTGCTAAAAACCTTGAATAAATAAGAAATGCTTCCAGTTTACCTTTGAATGACATCTGTACAGTGAACCCTCGTTTATCGCGGGGGTTACGTTCCAAATAGAAACCGTGATAGGCGAAATCCGTGAAGTAGTAACCTTTATTTTACAATTGAAATAGATAGAACTGGACATGAAATATATCTACGTTACATATAGTCGTAATGTGATTTCAATGCACGATGCAAATCCGTGAAGCAGCGAGACCGTGAAAGGTGAACCGTGTTATAGCGAGGGGTCACTGTATTTCTGTTTTTGAAAGGTTGGTACAAAAGCATTAATAATTTTTGAAAGCTTGATTTTTAATATCTGACTTTGGTCTCAGAATATCTAATTGACTGAGACCAAGCTACACGGATTGAAAGCAAGCAGAAGTTGCTAAATGTTGACTGTAGTGGAAAAAGTGAAGGTATATTTCTCAGAAACATCAGGATTTTTATGCAATCTGAAATTTTTTGAAGGCTGTGTGTCAACCTGGACTCTATTCTCTCATCATTTTGGATCTAAGTGACTAAAGGATTTCAAGTAGGGGATCTTTTGCATCATAGTGTGAGACAATTATAATAAGAATCTGAGACTGTCAGTGTTAAAAACAAACAATTTAAGTGGGCGTACAATGACAGAACAAAAAATTGCCCAGAAGAGTATTATATTGATTCTGTTCTGCAGCGGCCCTCTAAAGCGCTGTCACTGAATACTGGACTGATTAAAAAAAAAAAAAAACTGTTGTCCACATGAATCACTTAGATGCAAAATGATGGGAAACAGAGTCCAGGCCAAAAAATAACTTTCTGTTTTAAACTCTCCTCCACTAGCTATCAGCCTTAGTAGTAGCTGCTTAGTGTACACACACACACACACACACACACACACACACACACACACACACACACACACACACACACACACACACACACACACACACACACACACACACACACACACACACACACACACACACACCAGGTGCTTAATTGTCTACAAATGAGCAATTTCTGGTTCCTCTGTCTCACAGATTAATTTGTTAACACCTCAGGTTTGTCTCACAGGTGATGATGTGAAATAAAACCCAGAGGGCCGATTAAGATATTTTATTTCCTGGTGGAAGCCTGATGAAGTTGTTGCCTGGAAACAAGCTCATTAAAAACATGCAGCTTTTCCAGACCTAGTGTTTGAATGGCAGATATGTATTTAGCCTGTTTGTGATTTTATTCCTTCTGTGTGATAAAAGGATCAGAGCGCCGCTGCTCTTCAAACAGCTGACTGTAAGCATGCTACACCACACATCACTCATTTACATAATAAAGCCCCACTTTACAATTCAATAAAATACTTTCCTTAATCTTTTATTCACTGCACTGTAGGGTATAAATATGATTTACAGCCTGACATGAAACCGCCTTCATCAGTCACAGTATTCAAAGTTGAACTGCTGTTGTAGCGAGTGTAAACTTGGAGGAAGATGTTTTATCGAACTGTGAAAGCAGCCTTTTTACTGACAGTTGGATTCTGTTGATCACACTTGATCACTGTGTCACTGTTTGATCAAATTGTCTGAACTCAAAGGTCTACTTGGTTTTTCAACAGCTTCAGGCGGGAGGTGAGGTAACAGATAAATCTGAAAACCTTACTACTTTCTATATTGTCTATAAAATATTGGTTTTCATAAACCGCGGAGCCTTTGTTAAATGTTTCCCACAGAATATACTTGTGGTGTTGGGTGGTTGTGACCGATGCGCAGAGACTCATAAGGTTTAGGCGGGAAGGCTGAAACCTAGGTTATTATCTGCAATTTACAATTTACACATGGCCACTAAACATCTCATAAGCAGGCTATTGGTAGACGCTACAATTTACCATGTTCCCTAAATGTCTCACTTGCAAGCTATTGTTAGACACTAGCTAAGTGGGTGCACTCTGGTCCCCACTTAGTTACTGCAGTGAAAGTAGAATTTGTGTAGTAAACTGTTTGCCCTGCCATTGGAAGCCCTGCACCTCCTCAAGGAAAGAAACACAAGACTAGTTTAAAAACGTAGTGTATGGCTTCACAGTGTTTAAAACGCTCGATGGCTTTTAATTCAAAATAAGAGCTTTTAATTTGAAACCGAAGTTGCGGCACAGACGTTGGCTTTGTGTATTTTGCTGCACCAGCTGTTGCATTCCAGTCAAATATGATGTATCAAGTTTTTTACGTATTTATGTTTCTTTTCTGCTGTTTTACTGAAGCTCCGCCCCCACTAAACATACACACAAGCAGAGACATGAAGTGAAGATAAATTCATTCGAAATGACAACAACTACAATTCTTGTGTTACTGTCAGTGAAATAAAAGTGCGATAAAAGCATCAAGACTCATTTGTTAATGGACAGATGTTGACCATAAACATTCACCATCTCGCAGCAGAAGAACGAACAGGAACAGGAGAGGGAGAGTGAAGGGAGATTGTCCGCGAGCTGGTCGATCACAGATGGTGGTGTTCTCTTGGACTGATAAAAAAAAGTAAAAAATAGAATATACCTGGGTGGCCCACGCTAGTAAAGTCTATGTGTGGAAAACACTGTGAAAGCACTGCAATCCTACACACAAGGAACCAAAAGTCCACACAGGCAATGCTGTTTTTTAGCATGAAGTGAACATGAACTTTACTTTCAGACAAACCAATCTGGCAGCAACCATTATTAGATTTTAACTCAGGGACAAAAATTCCTCTTCTGAAAATAATTCTTATATCTAAAACTCTCCTGACACTTCAGAGTCAGCAGTAAATTTAAAAACGCAGGTGCCAATACAAGTTTAAAATGATGAAAAAATGACAGATTTGAACAGTCTGGTGGAGAGGAAAAATAACACAGAGCTACAACAGACATATTGAAATAAACTGGAACTATCCTTTAAGTGTGATTGTCAGACTTCGGTTTTGGCTTTTATTTATTATAAAGGCTCCACAGCTCAAGATCAGATGGAAATCAAGTCTGCATATTTTTCCCTCCCAAAACATTAATTAAACCTTTAAAATACAAGTAATAATTCAACTGTAGCTTAAAACAAGGTCCAGCCTGATTAAAAAAATAAACCAGAAACCTTAATTAATGAAAAATCTAATCTTGCTTGTCCAGTGCAGTAATACACTGTGTGTATATCTGTCACCAATTCAAGCATAGATGCAGTAGTATAAAGAAAGGAGATACCAACAGACTTATTCACTCACTGTTATATTGACAGAATCCAAACTCTTTGTGATGGTATTGTAGTCTTTTTTCTCAGTGGGGTGCACGGCAGTGACCTCGACTCCAGCTGAACACTTTGTATTTTGTGTTTGAGGCTGTTGCATATCAGAAAGTCTTCTTCAGACAGCAAACAGAGGTTTTGTGTTATTAATGAAGAGCAGTGGACTGCAGTGCTTTTGGGAGCTAATCATTTCAGTTGTTGAATGTAATTAACCCATTAACGCATTTTAATCCCTGCCTTCAGCCAAAACATCAACACGTGCTACAGACCGAAACACAAACCGCCAAATCCCTGTCGACTTTTAACCTGAAAGAGGTCGTCGCTGCGAAGACATCGAGAAACATCATGAGACGGACTTCAGTTTCCTCTAGGTTACGCAAGATCCTCCGTTTTCTTCAGTCTTGCTTCTATTTTGAGGCTTTAATGAAATCTGGGCTGCAGGATTCACACGAGAACACACACATACAGAAATGTCCAAATGCTAGAGCTAATTCACAACGGTGAGGACAGCCTGCTCACACCCATCGAGAGAAGCAATAATATTACCACAATAAGTGCTGTTATTACCTGGTTTTCTCTGAGTTTTAGATTCAATTTTCAGATCTTAGTGCTTGTTATTAATCGACTGTCTCCTGACAACGTCTGTGATTTACTAACTCCTCATGAGCCTGATTGCTGCTTGAGATCTTCTGGCAGGGCCCGACTGATGGTTCCTAATTCCCCCTTTTTCACTAAAGGTCACAGAGCCTGTGCTGTGCGGCTCCTCCGCTGTGAAACGACCTGATCTCAGGCAGGAAAACGCAGCCAATTTGCGAGTCTAAATTGGCTGTAGGTGGGAATGTGAGCTTCTCGAGCGGACGGCTAAAAATTCATGTGTGAACGCAATCAGGATGCTTTGAGATGAGATCTAGTGAGAGGTGGTGGTCTCCGATGTAGCTGCATTTTTTGATCAGCGTGATGCGTCCCGGGGCCCATTAAATGACCACCTACTCAACTGATGTGCTCTGAATATGCAGCAGAAATAGCTACATAATGCCACATTCCCGTGTATATAACTAACCCGGGGCTTTCATGTGTTACCGTCATGTTACAGGTTCGTTGGTTTGGGTTTTTGATTTTATTTCTTTACACCTGAAGATCTCTGCCTGCACTTCTTTTATTTTTGTTGTTGCCAGAAAAAGAATCCTGCGTGATTTTGCAGAGTCAAGCTGAACTGTACAGAAAGTAGGAAAGATTTACCTGCAAACTGAACTCGTGGCTTTAAAGCAGCTGTTTCATGATTCAAAACAAGCTGCTGTGTGACTCTTGTTCCACCAACAACTCCTCTGGGTTTGGCTTTCTATTTTAGTTCACCTTGTTTGTATTTCTGACACACCTCAGACCCACAGCTGTAGAAAAACCTCACCGGCTGACATGATCAGTCGAGCCTGACGGTTCAGGTTGTGAGTTACAAACTTGAGAGTTCAGACGTTTAAATGAGGCTCCAGTGAGCAAAAAGTCTCATTGTGCTAAACACCTGCTGATTCTACTCCCTCCTGTGTTTCTGTTTGTCTTCACGTGGTTATTTACTTGTATATTTATTTGATTTTAATTGGCATATCGAGAGATTCGATCACAAGTGGTCACCTGTGACTCATGATAACATCAAGTGTGTTTATTACAGCCGTTCACTTATGATCAAATCACCCGGTACACATGACAGTCTCTGAGGATATTGTTGTCAAATTGAATTCAGCACTTTATAACAAAGATTCAGCTATTCATTCCTTTTTTCCCCCCAACTACAAAATCAGCAGTCAGAAAATCAACACAGCGCTCCAGTTTGTCTTAAGATTGCCCCTCAAACTACTTTCAGTATCGCATGGCAGAGGTGTCGCCCAAACACAAAATACAAAACGTTCTGCTGGTGCCTGGGTCTGTCAAATCAAGAACTGATACGATGCGTAGAGATCTCATTGTTTACCACAGGTTGGAAATGTACTTGTGGATGGTGGAACAACCTGCATGATGTGTATTCGCCTAAACGCCTCACGTGCAGAATATCGGTAGACACTACAATTTACTGATGTTCCCTAAATGCCTCACAGGCTATTAGTAGATGCTAGTGGCTGTGCACGGAGAAGCAGCGTGACACGACTGACTGCCCAAAGTGAACTGACCAAAGGTGCATCTTAGAGTTTAGGAATATCCAAGATTTTTCACCAAGACATTTTTAGTCGTACCTTTTTTTGTCAGTTCTCATACACATTTGGGATTTCCCAAAACATTAAGTCGCTCCTTTTGATTGAAATCGTGTCCTGCTGCGTCCTCCACAAAAGTTCTGAGACACTTTACAGCTCCTTTGAATAAATTGAAGCTCATTTGTGTCATTAAAATCATCAACAACTGAATCGTTTATTTTTATCCTAAAATGTGTCACAGTCTACAAATATAACTACATTCAGATTATACTCATCTCTCTGATAGCTGCCCTGATAGCACTGCTCCCTGAATCTTGCTCACTCACTTACTCCTCTATAAAAGTTAGACTTGTTCTGTACACAGCAGTTAAATAGTGGTGCCTAAAATTGTCAAGAGGTTTTAGCTTTTCAACAAAACTGTTAACAAAACTTTCTGACCTCACCAACACAAGTTAGTCACCGTCTGACTCTCCCACAGTGACGTTGAAGTTGTTTCTAAATGTCGTTCCAACAATGGCTGCAGTGGTAGTTTCACCACACAAACAGGTGATATGGTGGTCGATGCTGATTGGTTGATGCCTGCTCAAAAAGTTTAAAAATCAATCCGAGGTCAACACCCATTAAGATGCAATAATGGAAACAATCCCCACTGAAACGTGGTTGGATCCATATATTCAGCTCCTGAGTTTAGGTCTGGTACCAGGCTACAACTGCATGTCCCACCTCCCCACATCCAGAACTCCTCTTTTCCTCTTGCCTAGGGTTAGGGTTAGGGTTAGGGTTAGGCAGTTCCATCCTCAGCCCCTCTTTCCCTATATAGCCAGCCTCTCTTCTCCGTACCTCTTCATCTTTGTCTCCAAACCATTAAACCTGAGCTGTACTCTCAATACACTCATTCCTAATCCTGTCCATTCTCGTGGCTCTGCCAACTCCAGCTCTGCCTCCTGCCTTTATATCTACTCTACAATTTTATTTTATTGTGAAGGCCAGAGAAAACCTGCAGAAGAGGTTGCTCGTGCTAATAAAGCACATCTTTTTTTACTCTTCAAAGAAGTGTATTCAGAAAATGTAAAGGGGATCTCAGCAAACTAATTCTCATTCAGAAGTGGCTGCATGTTTGTTTGTGCAGCTACTTTTGGCTTTATCATCCTCAAAGCCAAAAGCTAACCAGGCCTATATTGGCCTTAAGCAGCACATGTACGATTAATATGATACCCTACTTTTAAATCATTATTAAGAAAGATAATCAGATTACCACAAAAAATTTTAAAAATCCTCCCTCACCTCCGGACGGAAGCTGAATGAGTCACAGACATGCAGCTCTCACTGAGGTGCAATTACAAAGAACAGGCACATGGAAGACATAAAAGAAACATACAGTAAAGCAAACTGTTGCAAATAGAAAGCACAGTGTCTGGAGGGTACCTGGCCTTTGAACTATACAGTATGAAGACTGGCGATATGTGGGATATGATGCAGAGACACATTACTTCCCAAGAAACATTGATTTTTATTTTTTTTCATGGGTCCTGCTGCTTCCAGCACATAAGTTCTGTTTCCAGGGTGATTTCACAGCTCTTCACAGGGAGGTCTAAAAAAAATATATCAAAAAAACCTCCCTGTACCAGTGCAAATCTAATCACCGTCTCCATCCTTCTACTTCACTGGTGTTTAAGCCAGACCAGGCAGAAGAACATCCTGATCCAGTCGTTGATGTGTTCTCTACCTAGAATGCCGAACACACACAAAAAATATTTGACAAAAAAGTACATATCAAACTCACTGAAACTGTTTTTAGTGAATGCAGCAAAAAACAAAAAAGAGCGCAGCAATGTTTGATAGTTCACAGCAACAGTAGAGCTCTGAAAGAGTTAATGTCCACTTCATTAGAGAGTGGACACTGTACAGCACACGACTGCACACAACATATTTCCCCACAGGAAAATACAGGAGTCTCAACGGTTAAAGCATGAGAGAGGAAACGGAGTCAAGAGTAGAGCGGTGACTCTTGATTCAGAATAGAAATCACTGCTCAAAATTAGCGTGTCATAATATACTCGTACTGACAGTAACTGTTCAAATGAAATATTTATACCGAGTTAATTATGCACGTACAATAATATTGTGGATAGTCCAGCATCAGAATCTTTCTGGTCAATTTCACACAATTTAACAGCGCACTGTTAACAGTCATGAAACATGAATTTCAACACAAGCAGCACATGTATGAAAATCCTCAAACATTCTGCTTTCATGTGACATCAGTTTGACAGCTGATGTCACAAACTGGTGGACAGTTATGCAAAACGCCTACAAGAAGATATTTCT
Source organism: Brachyistius frenatus (assembly GCF_029030835.1). Lineage (NCBI taxonomy): Eukaryota > Metazoa > Chordata > Actinopteri > Embiotocidae > Brachyistius > Brachyistius frenatus. The sequence continues at coordinate 161,979 of NW_027210913.1, forward strand.
GCTAGAGGGGACAACACTTGCTGCTGAGGCCAATGATGAACTTAATTTCCCCACAAAAGAATATTCATCCATTATTGTTGTTGTTGAATAAATGACTGAAAAATGCTGATACGAACGTTTTTAAAGAACACAAATCGAAAAACAAGCCATCTCATGTCCTTACTTTGTCAAATCACTGTATGGCAGTCAAATACAATTGTTGTGTAAAATCAGAAATAGCCCCCCCACACACACACACACACAGAGACTCACACACACAGACACACACACACACACACACACACACACCCAGCTCAGGCTCTGTGATGCAACCATCCCTCCTGTATCCCACTGCTCTCGTTATCCAGCCACATGGCAGTCATGCACCCTAATCGTGTCTGAAGTTACATGATGTGTCAACACTGTAGACAAACACAAACTGCTGCAGCAACATATTCAGCAGCTAACATACCTGCTCGTGTGGAAAAGTTGCATTCTGCTTCCTAATAAGCAAGTCTTCTCCACTTCCACACCACAAACAGATGCTAAAAGCTCTCAATGCAACAGTCAGTGTTTGTGTAGTTCAGTATAGTTCCTGTGAAACTGAGGTTCACATTTTTTTCCCCTGTATTCATCCAGAGTTTACTGTCAATCCAGCATGTCCACTGAGAAATGTTAGTATGCTGTGTGCTGAGAGGGCGAAATCTTTCACCTCTGTCAGCTCTCTGACTGCAGCTCAGGAGATTAACATTTCCTCTGTGTCCTGTCAAAGACGGTTGAACCAGCAATCTCAACATACATAGGTGCTCTCATGTGACCGATTTCACAGCACATTTAAATTACATTTCATCTCCTGCTTCTCTTTATGCGTGTTTGGTTCATTTTTGTTGTGTCTTTCGGCGCTACGGGCATCCACACTAAAACAACTGCATTTCAAAATGTTGCGTAACACTACCTGTTTTCCATTTTACAAAAGATCTTACAGCAAACTGAAATGCCATGTCAGCTGAAAAAGAAGCTTAATGTTTTCTTGTCTCTCTTTGAGCTTTCCTCTGTCTTCTCTGTCTGCTTCTGGCTCGGTCCTCCCTCAGGGACAAACACTCTCCTCACACAGATGCAGTGGAGCTGCAGTGGATGCTGCAAAAAGCATGATACAGTGGATCTGCTAATCCCATCCCATGCATTTATGAATACCATTTCTTTGCAGAAACACACTCATTTCCTTGATTTGTTAAGCTGCACACACACAACATACTATCATCCATCAAAGTGGCTCCATCTGGCTGGGCAATCCCTGCCCCACTTACTGTAGTAGGCAATACTCCAATATTATTGTTTGAAGCAGGATTGGCTCATAGTTTAGCCTGCTTACAAACAAACACACACACACACACACACACACACACACACACACACACACACACACACACACACACACACACACACACACACACACACACATCAAAACTGTCACTAGAAATGAGCCTTTCAGAAAATGCACAATGATATTGTACAAATACAGTTCAGGTGCTTATACAACACGACAAAAAAACAACCCATTTATATGTTCAAGGACTTATAGATATAATTTTATTATACATTGTTACACTATTCAGTGTTTTCCCTGAGCAGACAGCGTTGGCAGGGTGGGATGGGTCGTCGCTACTCGTTGGGGGGTGCAGGGTGCAGGTTACGGTTGGACTGCTAGCACGAGCTACAGCAGCAGAGTTGCTAACATTAGCATCCTTACGACTTTCAGTAGATAAACATAGTGCATTTTTAAAAATGCTGATATTGGTCTGGTTTTTCAGCAGCTTGATGTCGAGGTTTGTCCATTGATAGCGTGTAGTTCATCAACCTGAGTCACGTTCACCTGTGTCTACCTTCTGTTCTGCTACGCTGCAGGTGTGTGAGGCTCCGCCCTTTATGAAATACATACACACAGCAGAGCAGAGAAACACAAATGAAAGCTACTTTCATGACAGAAAAATGCATGAGTGACTCTTACTGAGCTCAAATGAAACGGGTGCACAGGAACTAAGTAAATAAATAGTGGTTCCTGGACGTAACTACAGTTCTATGAGTACGTTCGTATTTAGTTTTTTTCAAGACAATAGTAGGGGAAACACTGCTCTTCTACTTGTTATTTTGGTGCTGCCCTAACAGTATACACATATTGATTGGATAATGGGGTCAATCTAATGTTATTCCACTGGAAAACAGCCTCTGACTGGTCGACAGACTCAACCCAAGGCATCATGGGATTGCTACGGAGCTGCTACCAACAAAAACAGTTTTCAAGGTGGAAAAAGTTCTAAATAATCACAGAGACCACAGAAGAAGCAAGTTGCTTGTGAGATGGCTGCTGACGCATGCCGCAGCTTGTCTGGTGGAAAATCCCACGTTGACTTGATCAGTTTCAGCAGCCGGAACACAACGAACACAGAGCCGGTGGAAATCAGCCTTTACTCTACTCTAGTATATTTAGTATTCCTCATTTTCAACACCTTGTGACAATGATATGAATAAATAGATCACAATTCACCATTTTCTTTGATATGGATTATTTTCCAATTGGACTGAGACTGAATGAGACTAAAAAAAAATGGATGTAATGTGGGCTGTAACAAAATGTTAGGAGGAGCTGTAGTTTAGTTTGTTGTTTCCAGCTGCTTTCAGAGGTAATTAATGTATGAATTATTGAGTTGTGGCCACAGACGTGTTTTCTGAAGTCACAGTTACCTTTGGTCACCAGATTCTATCCCAGTAAATGTCAGTACCAAATTAAAGAAATTCCCTCAAAGCGTCATTAAATGTGTTGCTGGCATCAAATTCAAAATGAGTATATTGACTCCATTCTCCTATCAATAGATCTGTTATTAGCATATTTATTTCATAAACAATACAAAACCTCAGTTTTAACATTCAATAAGTTGTCTTTGGTCTATTTTTAATTAAATATCGATTGAGATCAGAGGTCTTCAACGTTTTTCAGGCCAAGGACCCCCAAACTGATAGAGATGGAGCAGGGACCCCCTACTATGTACACTGCTCAAAAAAATAAAGGGAACACTGAAACAACACATCCTAGATCTCAATGAATGAAATATTCCAGTTGAAAATCTTGATTCATTACATAGTGGAATGTGTTGAGAACAAAATAACAGAAGAATGATCAATGTCCCGGATGTGCTGGATTAGATTCGGGTCTGGGGGACGGGTGGGCCGGTCCGTAGCATCGACGCCTTCATCGTGCAGGAACCGCTGACACACTCCAGCCACATGAGGCCGAGCATTGTCCCGCATCAGAAGAACCCAGGACCCGCTGCACCAGCAGATGGTCTTCAATGGGTCTGAGGATCTCATCCCGGGACCTAATGGCAGTCAGGGTACCTCTGGCTAGCACACGGAGGGCTGCGCTGCCCTCCGAAGAAACGCCTCCCCAGACCGTCGCTGACCCGCCGCCGAACCGGTCCCGCTGGAGGATGTTGCAGGCAGCAGAACGTTCTCCACGGTGTCTCCAGACTCCGTCACGTCTGTCACATGTGCTCAGTGGGAACCTGCTCTCATCCGTGAAGACCGCAGGGCGCCGACGGAGAAGCTGCCGATCTCGGTGTTCTCCGGTAAAGTCCGGTCTCCCCGCACGGTGTTGGGCTGTGAGCACAGACCCCAGTTGTGGACGTCGGGCCCTCGTACCGCCCTCATGGAGTCTGTTTCTGACAGTTTGAGCAGAAACATGCACATTAGTGGCCTGCTGGAGGTCATTTTGTAGGACTCTGGCAGCGCTCCTCCTGTTCCTCCTTGCACAAAGGAGCAGATAGCGGTCCCGCTGCCAGGTTGTTGTCCTCCTACGTCCCCCTCCACGTCTCCTGGTGGACCGGCCCGTCTCCCGGTATGTCCTCCGTCCTCTTGACACTGTGCTGACAGACACAGCAAACCTTCTTGCCACAGCTTGCATTGATGTGCCCTCCTGGATGAGCTGCACTACCTGAACAACTTCTGTGGGTTGGAGACACCTCATGCTCCCTCTAGTGGTGAGGACACTGGCAAAATGCAAAGGGACCAACGATCATCCAGAACGGACGAGGACAGAGAAACGGTCTGTAGTCACCACCTGCAGAACCGTTCCTTTATAGGGTTGTCTTGATAATTGCCTCATTTCCACCTGTTTGTTCCATTTGTACAACAGCAGGTGAAACTGATCCTCAATCAGTGTTGATCCGAACTGGACAGCTTGATTTCACACAAGTGGGATTGACTGGAGTTACATTGAGGTGTTTAAGTGTTCCCTTTATTCAGGATTGGAGGGACAGGTCCAGGCTGGTCTCCTGCTGTGAGTGAACCGGTGTCCAGCTTGAGAGCTCCTGTGTGTCGCTGAATGTGCATTTTTGACTTAAAGATAACATCTTCTGCCTCCATTTATCCATTTGCTACAATATGTTGGATTCATGTTGATGTGTATTTAAAGACATTTAAATTTGTGGGGAAAAAAATTGAAAAATAAAAAATGAAAAATTGTCTAATCAACCAAAAATGTCACGGACCCCCTGCAGTACCTCGGCAGACTCACTAGGGGTCGCGGACCCCCTGTTGAAGACCTCTGATTTAGATGATTGGCTAATAATTTAGAGGAGGTAAAAAGTGTTTAACTTGTAATATCTTACTCGACAGAGATGTTCTAATTGATGTTTTTCTTGTCAACTCCAGGGGGCAGACCTATACGAGTTTTAATATTCAGCTGAGAACAGCATAGCAGAAAATCCTCAGAGAGGGCAGGCAGGTCCATCTTCAGTATGTCAAGAATATAAAATGCAAGAATGCTTGTGCTGTACTACACTGCTAAAAGTTATGTATAATTTATCAGTGAACACCAAAATACTCCCATCTAAGTTAAGACATGGGTGGCACAGGAAGACAAGGGAGGTGGCTGCAGAGGAACTCAAGGGCAGCAGCCAGCAGGTTTCTTTAGTCCAGCAATACCAGAAATACAGCCTCAGTTTACCGGTGATGGACTGGGATTTAGACTTAACTCAAGAGGAAAAGCCTATATTGTATTTCGCCATCCCTAGGACAATCGTCTCTGCATGGTTTGTTGGCAGGAGGTAGATAATTGAATAGACTGCAACAGCAGGGCCAGCCTGATCAGCATGTCTGTACCTGACTGAGCGATCAAAGATTCACGATCGATCGTTTAAATGCCACTTGACTGACTCAATTTACACAATTTAAATAATCTGCTGGAAGAACATTTAAAAATTACATATTTGTGTGAACTTTTTACAGTGTTTGTGAGTGACATACAAACTTGTTATCTTTTTATCTTCCTAATTTTCCTTGACAGATGTCAAAAACAATTTCACTTTATCTCCGAATAATGCAAAAAGTTTTCTTTCACATTGTTGTAAAAAAAATTTTTTTTCAAAATGGCCAGTCGTCAATGGTCAGATGCTCAGAAAAGAAAAGAAGAGAAAAGTGAAAAGCCAACAGAGGAGCAAGAGACTTTATGAACAGGTATTTTAGAAATGATATTAATGTTGAACATGCAGCTGCAACAATTCAAGCCACACCTCCAGTGGGGATGGACTTCACGTGTCATGGGAGACTGAATTTGAAACTTTTATATTTTTAATTTCTTAACTTGAATAATTGCATTAAAAATGTAATTTGAATCCAATAATTTGAATTTGTACTAGTTAACCTGAATTGCATCAAGACTGAATCTGAAGAGCATAATTTGAAATTAAATTTAAGAGTTTCAAACTAAATGTAATATTATGAAATTGAATTAATTTGCTCTATACTCAGATCTGATGGCCACAGAAATTTTTAATTAATGGATTAAATTTTAGTTTTTCGTGTCTTTGGGGAAAAACAATCAAATGCTGATTCACAGATCTCCTTTTCATAGCTTTATTTATATATATAAAATATTTATAAAAAAAGATATACATATATGTGTAGATATATACATATACATATATATGTGTATTTATATATATATATATATATATATATGTATATATATATATATATATATATATATATACGCTGTATGTATAGAAAAATTAATTAATACATTTCAATTATTTCACCAACTTTTTCAGAATTCATGGCAACCCTGCATGAGGTTAGACCAATCTGAGAGGATGAAGGAACTTGCAAGCCTCAAAAGCAAAAAAAAATTCAACAAAATAATTACTGAGTTAAATGAACAAGAACATCACACATTGAGTAAAAATAAGTGGATGAGTAACCGGCCGTTTGGACAGAACTTGTGACGTCATATTTTAAGTGTCAAGCCATTCATTGTGTTCAGACAAGATGAGCTGTCGAGGCAGTAAATCAAAACTCAAGAGCAGTGAAGAGTACCAACAGGACTTTGCGGACATTGTGAGTGACTCATCGAGTTTCTAATGTATTGAGGTAGTTTGAAGGTCAGAGACGAGCTGTTCCCTGACAAAAAGTGCACTCGGGAAAGCAACAAAAAGCAGCAAAAGATCTTAGCCCCATAACAGATTCATCAGTACAGCTATTTCCTCTAAACATTGTCCTTCATGCAGCTGTCTTAAAAGCAGTCACCATGAGTGATGGTGGAAACATCTCTACCTGCCTGATAAATCCTTCTTTCATGATGTCTTCAGCTGCCCCTCAGGTCAACATGTAAAAACCACGACAGGACCGGCGTGTTCATTCCATCACTGATAAATACCACTTCTGTGAAGAGATGCGTTTCAAACTGGAGAAACTAAAACTACACAGCAACTACTTCTACTCTACTGCCATTACAACTACTACGAGTTATAAAACTCTGTGGCAGAGTGATTGTGTACTGGGCTCAGTGTGCATCCAAAGCATGGGTGACCCACAACTCAATACTGCCTTTTGTGTGAATCCAGAAAGAGCAACGGAGCTCCCGCTGATCTGCTCTGACTTCTATAAAGACGCGCATTACATTCTTTACTTCACTAGCAGGAACCAGAACAATGAGGAGGGATGATTTTGGCTGTTGAAGTTAGTCTGATTCAGTTAGTCTGGGACGTCTGGAAAATTGGTGGCTGGGTTGAAGGAGACTCAAGGTGTGGGTTGCATTTGAGGTGACGGTTTTCCTGAGCGGACCTTGGATCCCCAGAAAGTCCGGATCAGATGAAGCCGAGAGGAGTTTGAGCTTGACGGAGGTTGTTGAAATGATTGTGAATGTTTAAGAACGATATGGATGACCAGCCACCGAGTACTTGAACTGTTTAATCTAAAATGTTCAGTTTGGCTGCTGTGGACGCTGTGCAAGTGTGAAGGGAATGTATAGAACAGTGTTCTGGAGATATACTGACAGACTAGACGATACAGACTACAATGAAGAGATGGATTATAGACAGATTCAACTTTTGTGAATTAAGCGCAACATCGGAAACAAATAAGGCCAGCAAGAAGATGAAATCTAAGGTTGGGTAGCTTGAGAAACATGAGCAGCCCGAGGATAGTGAACAGGGGCAGATATTGAGATGATCAGATGTGAACGCCATACATTTTGCAGAGGTTCTTGTTTTTGCAAGCTTTTGAGAAGCATTGACGTGTGTTTGCCGGTGACAAGGTTAAAGAAAAAGCTAATTCCCAACAAGTAAGTCCGGTTGAGGAGCGGATATCTAGAGTGGAATGAGTACACGTGACTTCTCGAGAGGGATAGTTGGTAAGGAAGGTATGCCTTGAAACATCTGCAGGGCAACGCTGTTAAGGATGTCTTCTTGAGAATCATTTCAAAGGTTTGACTACTGCAGAGCTAGTTGAATATGGTGGCTGAGAATGTTGGGACTAATATTGGATAGATGTCCAATTATTGGGCAAAGAGTCTGAATTTCTGGAAAGAGAACTAAGACAATCAGCAATGCAGTTGTAGCGCCAAGGGACATGACCTGCACAGAGGAGGAACGAGTGTTGGGCAGATTAATGAGAGTCTGCCGGGACCTTCTTAATTACTGGAGAACAAAGTCAAACTTTGTTTATCTACTGTAATAGTATCTGCATGAATGAGTATTGACTTCCGAGACCATCCACACCCACAAAGATGTCAGCTATAATGATGGGGTACAGCTTGTAGAGCACACACAAGGGGGAATCGGACTGGAGGTGAAAAGTCTGGATGAACGAGCAGGGCTTTGTAAGCAATGTAAGATGGTAATAGTGTCGTAATGTCAGGTGACAGGATAAGAGAGAATGTGTGGTGGATGGTTGTTTGTGGATTGTTAAAGGGGCCTATCATTAAATCCCTCTTTGACCTCCTTAGCTCGTAGCTTCAGGTGTCAACAGTGCCAGGTTTGGAGAGAGTGGGCAGAAGATTGTGACAAATATGGAAATTGTCAAGAATCATTTCTATGCCTGGGTGGAAACCATGTGAAACCATTGGAGAAAGTTGTCAAACTCTGTCAGGGTGTTTTTGTGGAGCTGTGACATACGACTGGCCACTCAGTCCGCTGATGTGTTTAAATTGTGTTAAGGATCCACGGTGAGTTGAGGCGTAATCTGCCCACCATGCTTAGTTTAGTCCTATTCTTAGTTTTCTGTGACCGACATCGGCCTTGTTGCTCTAACTATACACTATGACACCATACATGAAAAAGTCAAAGCCTATCTAAGGTCACATCACCAAGTTCATGATGTGTGTAAAATAGAGTATTATAGGTAGTTTATACAACGCTTCATTGGCTAACTGTGTGTGTCTGGGTCTGTCTCTCTAAAACCTTCCAAGAACCACAGAGTTACACTGGGAAAGAGTCACAAGGCTTTTTGTCTTAGTTAAATGCACAAACTTCCAATGAACCGCACAATCATATTGCTCACATCGAGTATCCTACTGTTACCAAGCCCCCTCATGTCATGTGTTGTATTTGCCACATGTATTGTATTTCAAACCAATAGTTTACAAACCCAAAACACAAGAAAGGAGACGCAAAACTGGTACATCAGACAGCCCAAGTCTCACAGTATAGGCTGCAACTGTTTATGAGAAATGTATCTTCCCGAGGGCACTAAAATGTCATATTGGTTTCTGGGATTGCCCTGCGGGGTCCAGTGTTCCCACCTAACCTGGTAAACTGAGAGCTTCACCTTCTAGCTCAGCTCCAACTTCACCAAAAACGGTCTGGTACAACATCTGCTTCACTGCTGACTGCTCCGCCCGTCAATCTCCCACTCCATCCTACCCCACTCGGGAGCAAGACCCCGAGAGACTTAAATTCATTCACTTGGTGCAGGCGCTGTGTTCCACCCCAGATGGACCAATGCTCTGTTTCCCTGCAGAGAACTATGACCTGAGGGTTGGAGATGTGGACTCTAATTGCTGCTTCACAGTCGGCTGTGCATGTGGACTGCATGTGACTGCATCCCAAACCAACAGAAAAAAAATCATCTGCAAATAGAGAAGAAATCCTGAGACCCCCAAACGAGCTCTTCACCCCCCACCATCTGGGATTGGTGACAAAGGACCACCAAAACTGTTCCATCATAAATGTCTGACTTTTTAAAACCACATTAGGTTGATCTAACTCAGACTTTCAGCTCCTAAAAGGCAATGTCAAAGGTTATGCACAATCTGTATACTTCCTCATGCTCAGCAGGATTTATGTATTGAATATTATTATCATTTTGAAGGCACGTCTTATTGATAAGCAATAAAGGACATCTAGTGTTATTATAGTAAATCTACACAGCGTCGTCTGTTTTTAGGGACACATAGCTAAACAAAGTTATTCTAATGCATCTGTCCTGCGATAGAGCCAAACACAAATGTATTGCACTGTACAGAAAGGTGTTTTAAGTCAACCATCATATTAATGAGAGAGAGTTGAATAAAATATCAGAATCACGCAAAGGCAATACAGGTCAATGACCACACAGACTGCATCCTACAGTTTCCTCCAACAATTTCTTTGAAGGCAGGATTTCTTGCAGGACTGTTAGACTGCAATTAGTTTCAACTAGATGTACCTAATAAACTGGAAAATAAATGTACATCAACATCTCTTGTGGGGTTTCCACAGCATTTGAGCGTAAAGACAATGTCCTCGTCAGTCCATTCAACTGTGCATTTGTTACCGTCACTGATTCTTCCCAGAAAACAGAAAAGGATCTCAGCACAAGTCCTAGTCACAGGAAGTGTGTGTGTGTGTGTGTGTGTGTGTGTGTGTGTGTGTGTGTGTGTGTGTGTGTGTGTGTGTGTGTGTGTGTGTGTGTGTGTGTGTGTGTGCGCGCGCGCGCTCAGAAACAGCTATGTATTACACACTTTTACTGCCTCCAGGATATTTTGTGGAATGAGTTGCATCATCACTGTGACCGCAGTGATGAGTACAAGACACATGCCAAATAAGAGGAGAGGAGACGACTTTGAAACGGTGACCACGAAGCTGGTGGAACCAATGTGTTGGACGGCTGCGATGTGAAAAACAGGAATGTTTTAACTGTGACACCAACAGGTTTCCTTGACATATAATAAAGGTGCTGACACAGTAAAGAGCAGAGGAAGTATGTAAGCCTCACACCCATGCCAAATAAGGGAATTGGATTCAATTGAATTGAAAGGGAGAAACATGGAGGTCAACATAGTGCTCTATTCTATTGAAGTGTTTTAGTTGTGGCAGCATTCGGCAATACGAGCAGCATACCACCGTTTACATCAGCGAAGGGATCGGCATGCCGGTGGCATCGACAACATGAGTAAATACGATGTCAACTGACCTCCATGTAGCTCAACACAGTCCTCTCCTGTCCAATGTTTACAGACGGAGCGAGATGTTTCCAGGCTGTGGATCCAAGTCAAACCCACCAATAGAAACTCTTCTCATTCGTTAGTGTAGTGCAACCAAAACTGGCTCTGTGATACATAAACAAGCTCAAGTCTGTAAACAAAACCAACAAAACTGAGGGAGAATTCGGTCGCAATTCAAATAATCTTACTCTGAGGTCACATATTTTTACTTCTAAATTGGATTTTTGATTGCCGTGCGAGAAGTCTCCTCTCAAAACTGTTTTTTTTCTGCGTACGTAAAAAACCTTCCTAAATTTCTGCACACATCATTGTTCACAGTGAAGCACAACTGGAGGAGCAGGATGAAAAACACATTTTTAAATGGAAGAACGAGCACTGTACGTAGCCGTGGGTCATGCTCCCATTAACTCAGCACTTACTCTTCTTCCCGTGTGAGATATCTCCACCCTCAGCCCAGAGCCAACAAAACCCAAAATTAAAGCTCAGTTAGTCGAGCTTCATACTGTAAGCAGCCATTTAACGATACAAAAATAGTTGAATTACAATTTAAAAAACACTTTGCAGAAGTGAAAACCTCAATCACTGCGGATGAATGGTTTATTGTGAACCGACCTGTATTGCTTTCACACATGCATTGCAGCCCTGAACTTACCTACAGTATATGTTACCCGGACAAGCTACATGGAAGAACGCCAAATCATTCGGACCGGACGTTGAATGGACTTTATCCAACTAGCTCCTGATCACGACGTCCGTGTAACGTCCTGCTGAGCACGAGTGAGAGGAGTAGAGCGTTGTCCAGAGAATGGACAGCGAGGGACTCCCTCACTCAAACCAAACCAATCTCCTGTTGAGTGCTACGTGTGAGAAAGAGGAACTCAGGACAAGGTCCTGATCCTCCAGGCAGTCAGGACGTCACGAGAAAGAACCTTCACTGAATGTACAACTTCTCCGATTTTGTCAGGTCACCCAGCAGCTCCACAGAACTACAGAAGAACATGTAGCTCTCAGTTGAGGTTTGGAAATGTAACACACAAAGCTTTAAACTGTGAACCAGGAAGTTTGAATCCAGTCTCGTACTGACATCCACCACTAATTTCCTATCACCGTGACAAAACCTTACCTACCGAACTATAGCTTCGAGGGTAAATTCACCAAAAACACAACTACACGTGAAATAGAAATGCGTTGCATTGGGGAGGCTGCAGCTCAGGTGGTAGAGGGGGTTGCACCCTAATCAGAAGGTTGGTGGTTCAATCCCAGCTCCTCTTGTCCACATGCCTAAGTGTCCTTGAGCAAGACACTGAACCCTAAAATGGTGTACCATCGGTGTGTTGTAAGTCGCTTTGGATAAAAGCATCAGCTAAAATGAAATGTAATGGATACGAATACCTCATCTGGAATGCAAGAACATAAAAGCAAACTAGTCATTTCCATCTAATGCCTTGTCTAAGTCAACGCTGTTCAAAAAAACTCTAACTGTATGCTGGAAGTAGTTGAGCTCTCCAATCTAATAAAAATAAAATAATCCTCTCAGAGCTGACACTCACACTGCCCACGCTGTTATCATTAGCCTACCAGTTGGTTTTCCTGAATTGGAAACATGCTGGGATCTGCATGTCCTCTCATCCTCACCCAGAGGCGACAACTGACGCGTTCCTCTGAGCTCACTACTTCTCACTGAGGCGGAAGAAGATTCAGTGCGCACACATCCCGCTGTAAACCAGGCTACACTGCACTATACAGCACTTCTGACATGGCATCAGCCTTTTATGGGCTAGTAAATGTTGGGCTGGCTCGTTTTATAAACCAGCAGACCAACCCAAAGGTTTGACTTTTCTCCTCATCAGTTAACAGCTTCACTGACAGCAATAAAGCGATGGATTACATAAGAAGCGATGAAGTAATCGATCACAGGAAATATTTGACGTTGACTCAGTGTATGTCCTGCAGCCAGTTTAGTGTATTTAATTACAAATAGATTCAACAATAACCGACACATAGCAGTGGGAGATCACATTGAAATGATCAGGAATATATACATCAACAACATCGCTGCTGTACATTTTCCAGCTGTATCCAGCTGTGCCAGTCCCTTCAGCACTTTCAATCCGATGGCATCCAAGGTGTCGGTGCATGTGCTGGGGACTCCTGTGAAGGTATGTGACACGAAGCCACGCACACTGAGCACCACATCGATCATTTACAACCCCCTCATCGACCAGGACCCACGAAACGCTCCTAATATCCTCACGTACAACACAACTGCTCCTCCGCTGTAATGATGCCTTCTTGGCTCCTTGTCAACATTGTGTTCTCGTGGAGAAAATGTTTGCTCGGTGGGCGGCTGTCGCTGCGTCAACCCACAAACTTTAATTGAAATTGCGTGGGCTATTAACGGAACATTTAACGGATTATTTCAGGATTCACTCTGAAGATTTTTCACCATATTGCACGAAGCAATATGTTGAAAAAAGAATGAGCAAGGCCACCTGAAATGAGCAGGAGCTGGAGAGGCGGCAGCAGCGCGAGAATGGCACGTTCAGGTTGTGCTGCTGGAGCCTCCATTACCGGCGGAGAGGCGCGCGTCGGTTAATGACGGCTGTCACCGTTTCAGAGGACGTCTCATCACCGGGGCTCCGTCTTACCGGTGCGAGTCATCCGTCAACAGGCAGCGGTCGTATCGATACGCTGTTGAATCTTGAGCCGGTCGCGCGTTCAGACCTGAACGTGCCCACACACGCGCGCTTTAAAAGCCCAGCTTACCGTCAGCTGCTCACACCGTCAGCTGCTCACACCGTCAGCTGCTCACACCGTCAGCTGCTCACACCGTCAGCTGCTCACACCGTCAGCTGCACGCAGGCTCCACCGGACCGCTACATCCAACAGCACGTCCGCTCCTGAAGGCAAGGCGATGACTACAGAGGCACTAGTGGAGCGTGGATGTGTGTGCGTGTGTGTGTGTGTGTGTGTGCGTGTGCGTGTGTGTTTGTGTCTGCGTGAGCGTGAGCGTGGATGTGGGGGCACAAGTGGCGCAAGCCTGCGGTCCGTAAACGCGGCAAGTTAACCACAGACAGCGAGGATGGAACCGGAAGACGTTGACAAATAAAACGACACGTTTTTTTGTGCGAGATTTAGGCAAACGGAAATGTAGTCTTTTCAATGTTAATGGTGAAAAATACAACAAACAAAACAAAGAAGTGAATTATATGTGCTGAAATACGTGAGTTATTTCATACATCAAATTAAACCTGGGATTAAAAGAAGATTAACGCACACACTGATCGAAACTCTAGTTGTCTGTCTTTTGACTGAGCTGTATGAAAAATGTGAAGTCCTTCTATCAGACTTATTTTATGTAGAATAATATTGACACCAAGTACAGATTCAGTTGTTTGAAATAAATGCACTCAGCAGCATCTGTGAAGATCAACATGAGGTTCTTCAAACCGTTTCAGCGGTGTGATAACGCATTACACTCAGATTAAGCTATTTATTATGGTCCAAATGGGGACAGATTAATCCGGCCCTGTCACATCCCTGTTGTGAATCATGTTGCCTCTTCATATGTCAGGCATGGTGCACAAAACAATCAAGAACTTCCAGCTTCATTAAGTTTACTGTGTCACTTCGTTTGTGGTCATTTGATTAGCCGTCACAGGAATTTAAGAAACAGACCATGCAGCATAATTATTCATAAAATTCAGTCACATTTGCACATCAACTGCATGCGCTACAGATCCTTAAAGACGATTACAAAATGCATCTGCAATCAATCAATCAAGTCAGACGCCACATAAAGTAGAAATAGACTTTATTCTGAAGAAAAGCGGAAGTAGAATTTTGTTACTGCATTGAACTTCACTCTGAGAGCGCGAGAGGAACTGTTTCCTCAATATGTCGCCTGTTAGATCAGAACTGGAATAAATTGAATTAATTTCAGTTCATGTATTCATTTGCATATAGCATAAACTAAAAATGGGAAACCCAAATAATAATAACAGGTTGGTTTTTTTTTACAGAATATACCATTTGCAGCAAAGTGTTGATTTCATCTCAAACTCAAGAAAAATGATCAGAAATATTAATTTCTTTGCTTTAATGGGTTTTTTTGTTGTTGTTTTTTTTTGTTTGTTTGTTTTTTATCTTTTTAAGCACACTTAATTAATACCTGTCAAATGTCACTGCCAAGATTGGCACATTCACACAGGGTGAAGGTAGCGTCAATCCCATAATAACTGTAGGAATTATGGATAATGGCGGTGTATTTAGCACAGGAAATGTTGATAATTAAACACTTCACACGTCAATCAGCACTGTAGAGTCACTTGAGGTAAATCTGTGAATACTGAGAAAGGAGAGGAGGAAACTATATGACAATCACCCGGGGAGCTTCTTGACCAGAGGTCTTCAACGTTTTTCAGGCCAAGGACCCCCAAACTGATAAAGAGATGGAGCAGGGACATCCTACGATATATATTGTATAAAATTGGGTTTTATATTAAACTGGAAGAGTGCAGGAGGCTTGAAAGGACAGGTCCAGGCTTGGAGGGACAGGTCCAGGATTGGAGGGACAGGTCCAGGCTTGGAGGGACCGGTCCAGGCTTGGAGGTACCGGTCCAGGCTTGGAGGGACAGGTCCAGGATTGGAGGGACAGGTCCAGGCTTGGAGGGACAGGTCCAGGCTTGGAGGGACAGGTCCAGGATTGGAGGGACAGGTCCAGGCATGGAGGGACCGGTCCAGGCTTGGAGGGACAGGTCCAGGATTGGAGGGACAGGTCCAGGCTTGGAGAGACAGGTCAAGGCTTGGAGGGACAGGTCCAGGCTTGGAGGGACAGGTCCAGGCTTGGAGGGACAGGTCCAGGATTGGAGGGACAGGTCCAGGCTTGGAGGGACCGGTCCAGGCTTGGAGGGACAGGTCCAGGCTTGGAGGGACAGGTCCAGGATTGGAGGGACAGGTCCAGGCTTGGAGGGACCGGTCCAGGCTTGGAGGGACAGGTCCAGGCTTGGAGGGACAGGTCCAGGATTGGAGGGACAGGTCCAGGCATGGAGGGACCGGTCAAGGCTTGGAGGGACAGGTCCAGGATTGGAGGGACAGGTCTAGGCTGGTCTCCTGCTGAATGTGTGCATTTCTGACTGAAAGATAACATCTTCTGCCTCCATTCATCCATCCGCTACGACATGTTGGATTCATGTTGATGTCTATTTAAAGACATTTAAATTTATGGGGGAAAAAAAAAAAGAAAAATTGTCTAATCAACCAAAATTTTCACGGACCCCTGCAGTACCTCCGCGGACCCCTAAGGGGTCGCAAACCCCCTGTTGAAGATCTCTGTTGTAGACCAACAAGTTGTATCTTCTGTGTCCAACAGGCTTGTTTGAGATGAACTGCATCTCTGTGCCTGGAAAGTGGACGAGAGGAAGCAACAGCATGGAGGACAGAGGCAAACAGCTGCATTAAAGTTGGAGGGTTTCGAGGAAGTCACAGAAACACAGACTTCCTGCTTGGTTTTAATTTAATAACATGTTATCACACCCATCTATCCGTTTTTATAAAGTCTACAATTGGTTGAATTTTGACAGGGTAGGCGTGCAATGTAGGCCATCTCTGATCGCTGCTAATTGTTCAACCTCCATTTTACATGAATGACATTTATTTTGTCAACAGAATAAATCTTTAAATTCAGACAAAAAAAAATGTAAATCTCCAATTCAACAACAAATAAAATGCCTGGAGCTAAATGAGCAAAGATTATTATTAATAATAAACTTTATTTGTGTTGCACAGTAAATGGTGGTAGTGCATACAACATGTCATGTGCATTGTGTAAATTTGTGATTAACCTTCTTGCTGTCCTCAGGTCAAACAGCTGTTCAACCAAATTCTATTTTATTTTTCTATTTTCTATTTTCTATTGTATATTATAGGAGGCCGTGAGGGTTTCTTTAAAGAAAGGCCTCCTTGTCACCAATGATCCCCAAAAAATTTAAAAATAAAATAGAACTTGGTTGAACACAGTTGTGGGTCATTTTGACCCGAGGACAACAGGAGGGTTAATGAGTATTGTACAATACAGTAGATGTGAAGCAAGGTGTAATAAGAAATAATATAATATAATAAGACCAGGGCAGCACAGTGGTGCAGTGGTTAGCATTATCGCCTCAGCCAAAAGGTTCTGGGTTCCATTCCGGGCCTTTCTGTGTGGAGTCTGCATGTTCTCCGTGTGCCTGCGTGGGTTCTCTCGGTACTCCGGCTTCCTCCCACTGTCCAAAAACAATGCGTCTCTGCGTCTCCGGTTAATTGGTGGTTCTACAAATGTCCCTGAGGTGTGAATGAGAGCGTGAATGGTCTTTGTTTCTCTGGAAGTGTCGGCCCTGTGACCTGGCCAGGTGAACCCCGCCTTCACCCAAAGTGAGCTGGGATAGGCTCCGCCCCCCCGTGACCCTGTTCAGGATAAAGCGGGTGTAGATGGATGGATGGATGGATGGATGGATGGATGGATGGATGGATGGATGGATGGATGGATGGATGGATGGATGGATGGATGGATGGATGGATGGATGGATGGATGGATGGATGGATGGATGGATGGATGGATGGATGGATGGATGGATAATAAGACCAAGGAGAATCTATGGTATAACAGATGATACTGGAAGGCTATTTATGAGGAAAGAAACTGCTGCTGTTTCTGGAGGTTGTGTTAGTGCTTCATAATCACCATAAACATGAATACGTTTTAAGACTTCCATCATTATCTCTCTATATCACATCCACTTCTTCTCCTGTCCTCTGGTCTCTGGTGACAGGATGCATTAACCAGGCCACATCATCTACATGCAAATGCATTCCAACACAAGGGATCCACAACACCTGCTGTAGCGGAGGAGCAGAAAGAGGTTGTGTCCAGATTTCCTGTCTGGTGTTCAAGCACTAGAAGGTGTGGAGGGGAACACGGAGGATCTTTACTGTTCGCTGCGCTCTGTTCCTGTCCTGTTTTGTGGCTGCTCAAAAACCAGACTGTGGTGGAGCTGAAATGGAGCATTTGTACGACTGTGCTGTAGAAAAGTTCCTGTAGCAGACGGTGATTCTTCTCTTAAAACAGAAAGTGTATCGTCTGCTGGGACTTTCTGAGGACGAAGGGGATGTAGGTCTTCACATTTATCACGGGGTGGTCGGAGGAAGATGGTGGTTTCGTTTGTCGTCTCCACGGTGATGAGTGTGTTCAGCTCCTCGTGGTTCTGACTGCACCTGAGCAGCAACAACGAGCATTAATATCTTTGGTTTTATCAAAACACTGACAACTCTGGAAAGGAACCTCAAATGTTCCAAATCAAATTTAAAAAAAGAGTAATATATATAATAACAAATAATAGATTTTTAACCAATCACTTAAATAATATGAAATATAGACGTAATGTCTGATATAAACTTGAAATCAGGACGAAAGATGATTTATTTTCACACTAGCTGTTAATTTCAGGTCATTTTATTTAATTTTTGCAGGTTTTATTATTTTCAAAATGTTCTACCAAACAGCATTTCTCTTTCTGTTTTCTTTTATGTCACTTTTTCTGTCATTTAAAACAAATTCACTAGAGCCTGTTAGTGTGTTATTGTCTACCAACTTTCTTCAAACTAAAGAAACCTCCAATAAAATTACTGGAATTGTATTAAAAAAACAAAAAAAAAATCATTTTTAAACTGTCCACAGCATAACATAATATTACATGTTTTCTCCATAGTGTTGTATATTATTTTATTTTGAACACTTTGTGTCTCCATTTTCCCCCAAAAATGTCTCTTTTCTTTCTTTCCAAACTCATGAAATCCGTCCATCTGCTGCTGAATGCAGCAATATGTCCGACCACATCATGTGTCTGGGTGTCTGCCTGTACAAACAGACGGATTAGAAATGGTTTCTGTGCTCACCCTCACTTGTTTGAGTTTTTCTTAAATATTTGTGAAAGACTTTCACATCATGCTCTGAATTCTGTTCTTCCACTGCGGAAACAAATAGTTTTTACTGACATCTTTGTAGTATTTACTGAATAATCCTTCCACCATCTGACGAAAGCTTCAGTGGTGAAGACTTCTTCTATTTTCTCTTCCATCATGTGAATGATGGCGCTGTAGGACATGAGAAGGTGGAATTTCAGAAGAGGATTCATAATTTCATATTTGCTAGTGCTCCTGTTAAATAGCCGTAGAGTAAATGGCAGTATGGTTTTCTGGTTTGTGTTGTTGCTCTGTAGCTTTTTGAGAAAAACTCGCTGCGAACATAATTGAAGACGTGTCGACTACGTCTGCTGTGATTCCCCCTCCGCCCCCCCTTTTTATTAAAGTTTATTAATATTAAATGTGTCGTTTGTCCAAATTACTCAAGTGCCTGTTTAAAATATCCTGTTTAGCGGTATTTTATGGAATTTTATAGAGAAATATATAAATATTTCTAAAGCTGCTGGGGCACATTTCTTCAATATTATTACTTTATCTATCAAACCTTATTTTGTTTTGGTCCGGAAGAATACATTGGAAATAAAAAATAGTGACATTAAAAACAGAGTGAGAAGTTTGTTGATATATATATATATATATATTGATGTTATCATTTTTCTTATTATTATTATGATTACTGTATATAGTGGGATCTGTGCTTATAATTTTGTTCTTAGGCTGGAAAATATGTTCATCAGTTTTATCTTCTCTTCACTGGCTTCCTGTGAAATCAAGAATAGAATTTAAAATTCTCTTGATGACTTACAAAGCTCTACATGACCAGGCTCCATCATATCTTAGAGATCTTATAGAACTATATAATCCTATCAGAGCACTTCTCTCTCAGTACGCTGGTCTACTTGTGGTTCCTAGAGTTTCCAGAAGTAGAATGGGAGGCGGAGCTTCAGTTTTCAGGCTCCTCCCCTGTGGAACCAGCTCCCAGTTTGTGTTGGAGGGGCAGAAACCCTCTCTGCGCTTGTCATCTCCACCAACAGTTCTTCTCTTCTATCTCCATACTGTCCTTTTCTCTCTCTGCTCTCCTCTCACCCCAACCGGTCGAGGCAGATGGCCGCCCACCTCTGATCCTGGTTCTGTTAACAGATGCTCCTCCCACCTCTGAGCCTGGTTCTGTTAACAGATGCTCCGCCCACCTCTGATCCTGGTTCTGTTAGCAGATGTTCCGCCCACCTCTGATCCTGGTTCTGTTAACAGATGTTCTCCACCTCTGATCCTGGTTCTGTTAACAGATGCTTCTCCCACCTCTGATCCTGGTTCTGTTAACAGATGCTCCGCCCACCTCTGATCCTGGTTCTGTTAACAGATGTTCTCCACCTCTGATCCTGGTTCTGTCGGAGGTTTCTTCCTGTTAAAGGGAGTTTTTCTTCCCTCTGTTGGAGGTTTTTCTCCCTTAAAGAGGAGTTTTTTTTCCCTCCTAGATTATGTGGGAATTGTTGAATTGTTGAATTGTTGGTTTCTCTGTATAATATTGTAAAGTTCTGCTGTAAAGACTTTAATGTGTTAAGTGCCATGAAATAACCTTTGTTGTGATTTGGCGCTATATAAAGAAAATTGAATTGAATTGAATTGAATTGAATCATTTTAACAACCCTAACAATTTAACAAATTAAAGAAAAAGATAAAGGTTTGGCTTTCTGATCAATGGTACAGATTCCACTGTGCATTGTGCTGAAAACAGATATAATAACAAATATGTACACAAATGTACATCTGTGACTGTAAAACCTAATTGTTCTATTATAAATATGCTGCATATCTGGGATCAGATACGAATGAAAAGCAGAGTGTCGCTGTTGTCTCTTATTCAGCCACAAGATGGCAGCAAATAATTATGTTAGTTTATCTTAAGATCAAGTGTTCACTGAGAATGTCTTTTACTGTTGTTACACACACACACACACACACACACACACACACACACACACACACACACACACACACACACACACACACACACACACACACACACAGTGTGTATGTATAAGTCTATGCAATATTAATAATAATCTTGATAATTTAGCCTCAGAGCAAAAAAACATTCCCAACAAGACAATTCAACTTTCTTTACTTCAGACATAGAACAGACTTTAAGACAAGACACAGGTCAATATAGAAAGAATAGAGCAAATAGTAAAGTAAAATCAAGTTTAAAATTTAAACAAAACTCAAAGTGGCGTAAATAAATAAAACTAAAACAACCATTGTTACACAGATGTTTTCAGTTGATTTTAGAAAAATCTGGGAGGTGAAAACTGGTCTCCTCAGGTCCAAAACGTTCCCAGAGTCTTGTTAAAAGAAGAAGTGATGCAGTTCAGTGGTGAACATGATCCTGTCACACCTTTTTTAAAATGAGCTGCTGCCATCAAATTCAAAATGAGCAAATATTTTTTATGAAACAATACAATTTCTTCATTTCAACATTTGATGTTGTCTTTGGTCTATTTTCAATTCAATATGGAATTGACGTTTCACTTTTCTTTAATTGTGATACCAACTCCCCAAGTATCCTGTGACTCATGTCATCTATGTCTACATCGCAAATCATGTTATCTTAATCATTGTTGCAATAACATGTTTACCTGATTCACAAAAATCAGATAAATTGTGCTTTTAAATATATTTTCAAGATATGGTATATTTTAATTTTTTCTAAAACTGCAATCAATGTTATTTTTTTCCCCTTTTTTAACAAAAGGTTTCAGAAATCTTACATTAAATATAAGCAGAAACAATTACTTGCATAGATTACCTTGGGAAGATTATCACACGTCCCCAAATGACCTGGATGCATAATATGCATCAAAACCCTCCCAAGTCTGTGGAAAATAGACATGTTGAATAAAAATTGTAAGTTGGTAGTTCAGCGGTTTACATTAGTTCATAAACCAGTGGTTCTTAAACCTCGGGCCAGTACAGACACTAGTGGACTTATGGTTTTATCTTTTTTGTGTGTATTGTTGGGTTAGAGTATGGGATAGTCTGTCCACAATGAGTTAGTAAATGCAATGTCCTAATACGGATGGCTGTGCACACTTATGTGTGTGTGTGTGTGTGTGTGTGTGTGTGTGTGTGTGTGTGTGTGTGTGTGTGTGTGTGTGTGTGTGTGTGTGTGTGTGTGTGTGTGTGTGTGTGTGTGTGTGCTTGTAAACATTTTATGGGGAAAACATGAACAATAATCAGTGAAACAGTTTGGATTTTGAAAGTCAGGGTTGGGGGCTCCGGTCCCTGAACAGCTGTGAGCGGCCCTGCAGAGAGCTACAGGCATGCACACTCCGTGCAGCATGCAGACTTAAGAAAGCCGTAAACCAGGAATTAGATAGCTATGATCAGTGAACGCTGTTCAGAGGTGAGAAGAGGAAGCCTGCTTTAGGATGTTGGGATAGAATCAGTGAGAGGTTGAGGAACAGTGATGCTGCCGCAGCAGAGAGTCGCGCCGGGAGTCAGGATGGATCTGAAGGATGTGTGTGGATAACGGCCGTTCATCGGGGACTGGTCCGTCTCTGCCAGGAGAGGACAGACTGCAGGAGACACAGCACCGACATATTTCTTCAGTCTCTGCATTTTCTGTGAAGACGCAGGTGTGGACGGCGGAGAGAAGAGGAGGGATGACGGCTGAGAGCTCCGCGAGCAAAGGACGCCACCATCATCTCTTGATGGCTGCCCTGCTCTCCTGATTAAACGGCCCGCTTCAGAACCGGCAAGCCAAACCCACCAGTGCGCGGACTGGGAGAGCCTATATAAAGCGTCCCGTCCGGTGTCTTTCACCAGGTCCTCTTCATCCGCTTCTGCAGCCTCTTCTCGGCTGCAACCCGACTTGTATTTCTCATTCTTTGTGTTACCGGGGCAGCATACAGCAGGAGCAGCCATGTCTCATGCATGGGGATACGGACCCACTGACGGTGAGGACCTCACAGCATCCAGCCGGGCTTTATGCATTACTTCAGACAGTCTATCAAAGCCACCATCCTGCCAAACCCCAAGAATAATTTCATTACTTTAAAAACTGAAGGAAAATAACATTTCACAAACAGAAAACTGGAGATATGGAGATATTTCCAGGTTCTGTTGGCTGTAACTCAGCTTGTACATTGAAAACGCATTTTAACTTTAAAAACTATTATTAAGAGTTTAAATTGAGCATCTGGATTAGCAAACTTCTACATCAACATTATGTAGACCATATATTCTGAAAATTTTGTTTATTTTAGTACAAGTAAGTAAAAATGCAACCGTTTTTACAATTAATGGATAAATGACTAAAATTAGGCTTTTTATTTATTTTGTCTGATATTTTTTTTAAACGACAACAGGTGTGGATGAAAAATGTGATTTTTGTTTTGTTTTGTTTTGTTTCTGCTATCAGTGGGGGAGATTTAAGGTACAATAAGGTATAAATTAAATTCAAGTGATGAAGTTCTTCCACTTAAGTTCCTCAATTTTTTTCACACCTTCCATTTAAAACAGATGCTCAACTAAAACATGGGCGAGTAAAACCCAGCTGAATTGACTGTTTCTTTCCATAGCCGACTCTCATGATATCCTCTCTGCACGTTTAATTCCTTTTTGTTAATGCCTTTGCACGGTAATGTTGTTTTTATTCAGTAAACAACGTGTGAATCACACTGAGGAGATTTGTTCATGTAAAATTTTACTATTATGGTTATTTTTAAACTGTGATATCACAAAGGTGGTTTCCCTCCACACTTCAACCTGATAAACGACAGAAGTGAGAATTATTTTCTTATCTTCAATCTGGTGGAATTTCTTCACAGAGTTTAAATCATCTGTGTGTAGTGGACAACATAATATTGCAGTGTCGTGTTAGCATATGCACATTTATGATTGTATTTTGTAGGACCGGACAAGTGGGCTGAAGACTATCCTATAGCTAACGGGCCCCGGCAGTCTCCCATCAACGTGGTCTCCAAGGAGGCTCAATACGACACCTCTCTGAAGCCTCTGAAGCTCAAGTATGACCCGTCCGATGCCAAGGGCATCCTCAACAACGGACACTCCTTCCAGGTGGACTTTGTGGACGACACCGACAGCTCCAGTAAGCACACTGGGTTATTTATGGAGATATGTAATCCTATTTCTCCTTGTTTTTTGTCCAGTTTCTGGACACAATTTTGCTTCAACAATATTTAGAACATCATCAAATATAATTAATCATTTAGATTATAGTAATCAACTGTAATAAAGTTGTGTCACATAAAAAAGGTCAGAAAAAGACAGACTATCAACCCACAAATCTGACTTTTATTAAATAATTCTAAAATGTATACAATCCTTCATACTCCCAGTAGATATTCATATTAGTTAGTTTAGTTTGTGCATCTTGTTTATGCCTCCACCCCTGCTGTATGTGCTTGAGCAGATAAGAGTGTGTGATGATGTCAGCACTTTGTTAACCCGGTTCATTATCTGGAGGTCAACAGACATCTGCAGCACCTCACCCCGGGGCCTGACACCGTTTATTCCACTTTCATCCTGCAGTACATCTCAGAAAGAAAAGGAATATTTAGAGTCAGAATCAGAATCAGCTTTATTGGCCAGATATGTTTACACGGACACGGCAAATTTCTGGAGTGAAATATCCTGGACTTAAACAAAGAGTTGGATTTTGTGAGTTTATGTTCTAAGTTAGACTCCAGCTGGTGTTCAGAGACTCTGGTGATATTCTGGTGTTCATTCTCTGAGTGTTGAGGAGCATCGTTCAACAGTTTCTGTTTACTGCACATTTTTGTTGATGTATTAGCATTTCCCAGCATGCCTTAGTTATTTCTTCGTAACTTTTGAGAATGAAGTAACTAAATTAAATCTAAGTGATGGGTAGAAATTATATTTAGTTATGTTAAAACATGCTGTTATTAACATTTCAATGAAGACATAATGATAAATAAAATGGGGCTGTCATTCAAAACCATAAGTGTACAAGGGAGGAACTTAACATAAACCAATCAGTCACTTTAACTCAAGTCAGTTTCTATGTTGTTACACTGAGTTTCCATGCAGCATTAATTGTTGCTGCATATAATCACACTGCATATAATTGTCATATATAAATGTGTTCCACATATGTTGTTAGCTTATTGTCAGTCTGACCAGAACCCTTTCAAGTGAAATGAAGTTTTAACTCCCTGTATGTCAAACATTTAAAAAAAAAAAAAAATAGAAGTGTTTAATGTTAACACTGTAAAAGAGTTTCATATTAAAACAACTCAAGGTTAAAGTCAAATTTACTCCTCATGGTTGTGGAGTTTTAACTCCCAAAGATTTCAGGTTCAACTCCTGAAAAGTGTTGAAAATCAACTCCCAGAAAAGAGTTCCTTTCACTCTGATTGAGAGTGAATCCGATGCTCTCATGTAACAAAGCAAACAGAGTTGATTTGAACTCAGAGAGTTTATTCCAAAGATGTGAATTTGCTGTGTACAAGGAATTTGTCTCTGGTTGTAACTTCTCTCTCAATGTACAAACATAGAAACAGACATAAATAGACATATAAAACATAAACAGACATATGTACAGCTAAAAAAAAACAAAAAACCAATTACACCTAGTGCAAATGGTCCAGTGTTATTGCAAACAGTTTGACATTGCATGTATAATGTTAATTGTTGAACAGAGCGGAATTTTTTTATAATTTATAATAATATTATGAAATAAATTTATAATATTAAATTTGATAATTAAATTACACTTACAATTAGGTTTTTTTTATTAATGAAATCATAGAAACCATATAAAAATGGTACACTCTTAAACTGCTTGTTACCATATATAAGCATCATACCAGAACAGAAAGGTTCAACCAAGACATAAACGATTGACCTTTAAGTGAACAGCTAAGCAAAATGGATAATTCAGTGATTTACAAGTTAATGAGGAATCCACAAGAGACATTTAAAAAAAAGAAAAGTCCAAATTAAAGAAAAACATATCCAGACATACCCATATTAAAGCTTCAAAAAACCCTTATTCCCTCATTTCCCAAAATGCAATACGGCCGTGTCTTTTATTCACTATGACAATATTAGTGAAAATTTAAAAGTATAGAACCAAAGTCATAACATGTTGTTATCGACTAATGAGCATAAATAGATTAAAACAGACAATAAAATGTGTGTTTTCCTGACTGTGTCTGATGAATCTGTTGTTTTGTTCTCACCAGCGCTGACTGGAGGTCCTATTTCTGGAACGTACCGTCTGAAGCAGTTTCATTTCCACTGGGGAGCCAGTGACGACAGAGGCTCCGAGCACACTGTCAACGGCATCAAGTTCCCCTGTGAGGTACTGAGGCTGCCGGAGCTTCTGTTGTTGCCCGAAGGGGGAATAAAATACGCTTACACCAACAATATAACTTACATTGACTGATCCTCGGCACATTGAAGCTGTGAACAGCCTTTTAACAGAGTTTAGACCTTTAAGTCGAACCTGTCACATCAACATATCTCGGCTGTGGCCCTGCAGTGTTGAGACTAATATTACATCCATGTCATGTGGGAGCGAAGGTCATTATGGGAAATATTCTCATGTTTATGACTTGTCAGTCTTCATGTCATCAGGCTGCTTCTTCTCACTATCAGGGTTAAAATTATTGTGCTTTTTTCAATGTAGCACTTAATTACATCTCAACATTTAATTAACAGTGATCCTCAGCTACCGTGAGACAAGACAATATATCTGACTGTCCCAGTTGTAGTTAAGGTTTGGAGAGTGAATGCGAATGACAAGCATAAAACTGGTAACTATGGTAACTGATGGCTCCCTCTGTTCACCTTTATGGATCATTCAAACTTGTGTACAATCATTTTCACAGCACTGACTAAAAACACGGTTACATAGCAACAAAATGCCTCTAAAACAAACGCATGTTTCTGTTGAGTGAACATCTCGGTGGCGTTCTGTGACAGGTTGTCTCTTTAGATCATATTCGTACACTGACTCTACTTTGTGCTTTAATAGTTAAACTTTGATGGGTATTTTTTCTTGTTAGCTTCACCTGGTGCACTGGAACACCAAGTATCCCAGCTTTGGAGAGGCAGTCGACAAGCCCGACGGACTCGCTGTGGTCGGGGTCTTTCTCAAGGTGAATCATGAGTACATACGTGGGGTGGGAAGTTTTAAAAGAGAAAAGGAAAACAAATACTGTATTTAAAGAAGAAGAGTCTTCAAAATGATATGTTTTGTTTCAGATTGGTGCTGCCAACCCCCGCCTTCAGAAAGTTCTGGATGCCTTGGATGCTATTAAGGGCAAGGTAAAAACAGAATTCATAAAAACCCATCTCTGCTCAACTCAAGTGTCCCGACTGTCTACGAAGAGCAGCTCCTGAGCTTGGAAAACTAACAGCTCCATATTCATGTTTCCTTTCTCCCCCTTCTTGCTCCTTCACTTCATCCTCTCTTCCCTGAAACCTGCAGGGAAAACAGACCACGTTTGCCAACTTTGATGCAAAGTCTCTTCTTCCTGTCTCTCTGGATTATTGGACCTACGACGGCTCTTTGACTACTCCACCCCTCTTGGAGAGCGTCACCTGGATCGTCCTCAAGGAGCCAATCAGTGTCAGCCCTGCACAGGTACTTATCTTTAAACTTACTAGCTTCTATCCTCATAAAAACAAAATTTGCAGGAAATATAGCCGCAAGCTGCAATTTGCAGATTTGGTCACAATTTCAACAAGAGGGAGGAACTAAAAGCAGGTCAGAGAGGTAGCCTACATGGTAGAAGAAGACAAAGAGCTTCTACTTGCTGTGATTTGTCAGTGAAAACACAGTCCCGACAGTAGAAACAAGCAGGGTAGGAGTTCAGAATCTCAACAGAATATCAGCTGACAAAAATATTCAGCAATAAAATGTCCAGGAAATCTCAAACTCTGAGGACCTCCGGTGGGTGGAGGGAGTGACACAGAGGTAAACCAAAAACTACTGATTCACATACAGGTTCAAGCCACAGACTGGATATAAAAGTGTTCATAGCTTCAGGTCTGTAAAATGGTTCTGATCCAGAAGTGTCTTCAGCTGCAATACCAGCGAGTGCCACTAGAGGTCGTCTCCAAAAAGCCTCCGGCTCCATAGACTCCCATTCAACTTCTCTCATCAAATCCAAAGTGAATAAAATGTGTCCATCAGTTATCTCGGTGTTGTTAGCTAAAGTCACTCCTTCTTATTAGTTTTCTGGAGGTCCATCTGAAAATAATCCCGTCATGGTACCATGTTTCGTGTCTGTAGCTTCTTCTCGCTCACGGTTAAAGTAAGTAAAGGCATAAAATGAAGCGCAGTGACAAATAGGCCACGCCCACATGCACCAATGAAGATGTCACTTCAGATTTTGCTTGACACACATCATGTTGACCAGGTTTTGAGGTACTACTTTTTGATATTTTTTGGCGCCCCTGGAGGTCAGGCTCAAGATGCTTTAGGAGGCATATTCCCAAACATGTAGTGAAAATATCTACCAATATTTATGATGGTTGGGAATAGAGTTAATGAATTATGGCCTTTCCTACTAAGCCCCACCCCTTGTGAATGTTATTGGATGGATCAACACCATAAAAGTGAGATTATTGATGTCTTGTCTGTGGGGCTCGTATTTAAACTCCATCTGAGGGAAAAGCAAGCTGACCTATTTTTCATGTTACATTCCACATTGTACCGTCAGACTGTTCCCTAGTCTGTGTGATGTGTCTGTTTGGATTTCTCATGTAAAAGTGTGATCCAGAGTGCTGATACTGTAAACTTGCTTTCTACATATTGTGCATGGTTGTCCTGAAGATCCTGAGTTCCTTTTGAGCACTGGTGATGAATGCTCTCAGAAAATAATGTCTCTACAAGATGCAATTCAACCCCATGAACAGTGGAAGGCTACATAACAGGTTGTAGTGTAAGCAGTATGTTTCAATCAAACAATAACAATAGCAAAAATATATGAAGATAAACCCTTATTAAACAGGATCTTAACACACAGTATGCAGGAAACAAGTCAACTAACCTTTAAGATGATATAGAGTTCATATGTCACTCTACCCTGATACAACCCACAGGAGTGTTGCCTGATATAGAGTCTTCACTGACAGCTGGAAATATAACACCAATATTTTTCACCTCTCTTTGGGCTCAGGTACAAAACAATTTGTTTCGGTTTACAGAGTGTTGACACACCTTGCTGTGTCAGTGGTTTATATGAGACCACCAGTGGATGGTGTTCTTCCGAGAGGCTTTTTATATCCTCTGTTGTCAAAAAACTAAAACCTTATACTCAGATATGTCAATCCATTTATTTTCCATCTCTAACAAAAAATACATCTCTCTACACATCTCTCTATACACCACCACTATCCAGTCTGAAAAATGGTTCCGATGCAGAAGTGTGTTCAGCTGCAATACCAGCGAGTGCCACTAGAGGTCGGCTCCAAAAAGCCTCCGGCTCCATAGACTCCCATTCAACTTCTCTCATCAAATCCAAAGTGAATAAAATGTGTCCATCAGTTCTCTCGGTGTTGTTAGCTAAAGTCACTCCTTCTTCTTAGTTTTCTGGAGGTCCATCTGAAAATAATCCCTCATTCATTAGAAAAGAAGATTCAAGAAGACCTGTTTTTGGGGGCGTGTCTGTTTGATTGACAGGTCTGTAGTGCAGTCAGGTTACAGCTATCAGTGGGCGGGACGTAATATCGTCAGGTTTCCGATCAGATCGGTCAGATCCACCGCTGGCTCCTCCCCCAGCTCGTCCAAATATGGTCACTTCCTGCTCCAAACCGCTCCGAACTAGCAAAGATGGTGACGGACAGAATCTGAACTGGAGGATTCATAACGTTCACAAACCAACGATGACATCACTGATGCTTGATGACATCACTGCTGGTTGCCGCTCCTGTTGTAATTAGTCCTACACTTTAGACAACCATGGCTACTTACAGCTTCTCTCTTGGTTACCATTTAAATGCCTCCAACAACCTCAGAAGAGAACTGTATTGTTATTTGTCATCATTTCCTTACTGAGTCGGTGGGAAAAATGCTCGCCTCCAAAAACAGTATAAAATACCCCAAATATTAAACAAAAACAACCTTGTATTAATTGATCCACTTACATTAAATAAGTAAATTAAAAGTCACTCCTCAGCAGATTCTTGAGGCCACAGTGACACTTGAGTTATTGCTGTTGATACTGCATGGCAGGATAAAGTAATAAATGTGTTTAGTAATGAACTTCAGTTTGAGAGCCAGTCATCACAGTAGGTCATTTAAATATGGCTACGGTCTGAAGGTCATCAGTGTTGTTTTAGTCTAAATATGTAACATGTGGCTGTGTTTGTTAATGTGCACTCAACAGACAGTGTGTACTTGTGGCAGACTTCTTTCATGGCAGCCTACCTGCTGTTATGTGGGTTTGACATGATTCTTCTGTTCAGATTTTCAGACATGTAGTTTGGTGAGATTGATGCTGAATTCTTCAGTGAAATCTGAATAGCGTCATCTTAAAATTAGAAATTAAAAGTCTTTAAGGGAGTCTTGGAAATCAGAAGAAACAGCAGGTCAGTCTCTGCTGAGTACAGAGAGGTGGTTGTCTCTTTTTTTACAGTATTTTCCAACAACCTCGTACACCCATTGGACTTTGATTTGGTAGTCATCTCATTCGGTGTTGGTGCGTACTTTAAGGGACCAGAGTGTCAATCCGAACATTGACCAGGACAAGAGTGAAGCCATGTTAGAGCAGGGCAGGGTGGGTCTGAACCTGACGTGCCTCATGTTTCACTGAGATTACACTGACAGCCCGTATCTCCAGTGGACCGTTAGAAATGATATCTCAAAGTGAACTCAACCCTCATGTGACACAAAACATACAGTCCTGCCTGAATGCAGCCACTACATCATATGCTTATATACATAGATACTGCAGATGTTGATACCCTGACACACAACAGTATGACGCAGCTCGTACTTTGTTGTGACCCGGATGTGAAAATGTTGCTGAGTGAGCCTGTTGAAGTTAAATTAAATCGAGGCCTACCACCTAGCTTCAGTCTAAATTGCTCTCGGAGGAGTTGTTGTTGATGCCATGCTGCTGCTTTAGTCCACACACACACACACACACACACACACACACACACACACACACACACACACACACACACACACACACACACACACACACACACACACACACACACACACACACACACACACACACACACACACACAGAGTTATAGTCATATATGTGGACTGTCACATAGAGTAGCGAATGCTGTTTCTGTTGTTGCACAGTCTCCATATAATGTACATCTTAATATCACTGTCATGTGCGATATGAAACAACGTTCAGCATCAGTCGGGTGTGTTTTGCTTCACCATGTGCAATTGAGAGATAAGCGCCCAGGGGTGATGATAGGGGGGGTCCCAACACTGGACTGGAGATGAACTGGAGAAGTGAAGTGGCTGACTGCATCAAATTCATTTTTGCCTTTATTTGATGGGAATAGTTAAAACAGACCGGACGTTTGGGAGAGCGAAGCAAGTGCCAAATGTAACAAAGGTCCGGATGTCCCATGAATGTTGCACTGATGAATTATAAATGAAAATTATAGATGATTATTAAATGTGATCCAACTAATCAATGTTCAGTAGAAGAGTAAAAAACCTCTGAAATGCAGGCCTCTCTGTTAATGACGTCCACTTTGATTCACCAACGGAAGACTTGAGACCTCCTGCTCATCTTTTATTGTTCTGGTTTCGATACAATATTCACTGTTTGTACCATCTGCATTTCAGAAATGGTTCTATAGCCACAACAAAATACTATTTCTCATTAGGAAACAACTGCATACTGAACTCAGAGATGGCACCTGTTCAGATGAATAGAAGTTGCTCATTTAGTAGCATCATGGGTTGGCTGCCCAATCTGCACATGAGCGTTTCCCCCGCCGACCCCACGCACACCTTCAGTTACGTCTTTGAAGGCTTTTCTAGGCTCCGGTTATACAAATATCAATCATCCATGGATTCAAAATTCTTAAAAGGCAGAAATCTGATGTTAATTGTGTTTCTCTCTTCCTCCTCTCTGCTCATCTCTCCTTCCTCATCAGATGGCCATGTTCCGCGGCCTCCTCTTCACCGGAGACGGAGAAGCTCCCTGCTGCATGGTGGACAACTACCGGCCTCCTCAGCCCCTGAAGAGCCGTCAGGTCCGGGCCTCCTTCAAATAGATCAACTTCACCTTCATAGCTTCTGCGCCGCTACGCTTCTCCCTCCTTTCAAGCTTTACTTGTTTCAGCCTTACTGACGCCTACTTAGAAACTGTCACAGCTACCAACAGAGAGACAAGAATTGTGGCCCCTGATCTCATGTTATCTCTAACATGTGGCCGTCTTCCTTGTTTTTAGACATGCTATAACTAATGATCTAAATTATTTTCTCTGTGATAGTGTCTATGGATGTGCACCAAGCCAGTCTGCTTTATTATAGACAATATTCTTCAAAATAGACTCTTGTCATGAATCTCAAATTCTAAAAGTCATATTGTTGTGTTTGAAGTGTTAATACATGAAATTTAGGTAAATAAGAATTTCCATAACATGTTAGTGAGCGTCACTGAAGCCATTAGTGCTTTTAACAATAGTTAAACAATTGAAAAGCACACCTAGTCCATCTGAGGTGGATATCATCCTTTTCATAAATGGTCCATCTTAAAAGTATAAATGTTTAAAACTTTGCCTTGTTTGAAAAAGAAAAGCCTTTATGAACTTGTTGAAGCTCTTCCTATGCATTTGATTGTGTTGTGGATTGTGCTGCAGACAGCTGCTCAGGTTGTCAACGCTAATGTTTTTATTGATGCCTCATTTCACTTTGAGACAAAGTGGTCAGAAACAGCAATAACAGAAAGTGGCACCACAGTTGCCATGGTGACAGTTACCACTCAGACAGTTCAGCGGTCAGGCAGCACTTCTATGCAAGTAGATTTTAATTATGATGATGATGAAGGAAAGATGAAATTGAATGCTACAGTCTGTTGTGAAAGTTTTAGCTATTTGTACAGGTCATATCCACACAAATGCATGTGAGAGTGTTGGCTTCCATTTACTCTGCATTACTGTGGACATGTCTTCAGCCTGTCAGTGTCTCTGTAGTATTAGTGTCCCTTGATTGACAACTGAACTACCTATCACCTCAGTGCATTAATCATTGTCTTTTAGACTCATGTAACACACTGTTGTCTTATTGGCAAAAATAGGGTCCATTAATGACACTATTGCCATGTCATAGTTTTTTTGTTTTTTTTATGAGATTAATCATATTTTTGGGATATATTTGTAGTAAATTCAGCATTTAATTAAATTGAGATCTTTAGCAGGCATTAAAGGACAGAGCAACGCTGTAGTTTTATATGAAATGTTTAGCTTTGAGGGTGTGGCTGTAGTAAACAAGTTGAACACCTTTAAGTGCATCACTTAAAACTGCTGTCACATTATGAATGAGTGTGAATCTGTCATGTCATACATGGAAATGAAGTTCATCAATAAAAGCTCATAACTTACAGATGTCTCGAGTGTTCTTTCAGTTTTCTACAGAAATCTGATCCTCTGACTTTTGTTCTCACTCTACCGGGATGTTGATGTTTCTGTTTTATTTATTTAATATTTTCTCTGCATGTTGCCCACAGGATAAATCCTCATCACTTTTCATCTAATTATTTCAACATCTACGTGTACTAAATAAATAAGTGCATCTTATTAGTGCAGTACACATATTAGTTGGTAATGAATTCTACTAACTTTTGTATTACTCTCATATTTCTGGTTGATGTTTATGGTTTTAATTGAAACATGCATGATTATCTTCATAATTTTTTTTTGTGTCATCATCAGGCTACATTTTTTATTTCGTGCAGTAATTTGGCCTCTGACCCAAATCCTTTAAAACTATCTCATCATTACCAGTCTCAAGGCCACTCTTTGTCTTTAGTGCAAATATCAGCATGATGACACACTGAATTTATCTTAAAAACTCTTTATAAGATTCCTCAATCAGGCTATAAGTTTTTTTTTTTAAATCACTTTACAATGTTAAGTGCATTGTGGAATTGAATACTTCATATTTCTACCTTCAATATAATAATTCATTAATAAGATGATCATAATGGTCATTAGCCTTGTAACAAGTGTGTACTGCGACAAAAAAAACATGACGTCAAAACACCTGATATTCCGAACAAGGTGGTGAAAATTCAATTTACTGCTGCTGATTTATTTAGTAAAGTAGCAGTTAAACAGGAGAACCAACCCGAGACCCGGCCAACCCCCAGAAATACCTCTGGCCAACAACCAGGTTTTTAATGAGGGGAGATTGGATGGTGTGTTGAAGACTTTGGGAAATAATACATTTCACATTCAGACTTTACATAATGTAAACTTTTTAAATGACTAGAAATACCATCAGAGATTAATATACTATTACATATCTGTTATAAAACAGTGAATCTGTAATAAAACAGTTTCATTTAGCGGGGCATTAATGGGTTGGCTGCTGATGGTCTTATGTAACACTGTTTGCTGTTTGTTGTCTCAACCAACGCTCCTTTGTTAGATTCCTCATCATCACAAACCATTAGCTCGGTGGTCTTTGTTCCACATTTCACCATTAAATAGCACTCTGTCTCGAACTGTCTCTCTGAGTGTCTGAGAGGGGAATGGTGGCTGACAGTTCAAAAAGACAAAATCAGACAACAAGCAGACGGAGAGAAAACTTTACTTTGTTTCACTGATTTACAGTATTTTTGTACAATATGATTATAAACTGAACCGTTCAAAATCACCATTTAAATAAATCAACACCTCTTTCAATCAGATTGAATAACAGAAACATTGGAAATATTTTTTTATTTTTGATATAATTAAATTAATTTAACTTCACCTGTCAGTAGTTTTAATGTTATTTATTCTCAGTTTGACAATGAGTTTCTAAGGTGTTTAAGGATATATAGAAACCCTGTGTCTTAAAAATATGGACATAAAAACAGAATGCAATTAAAACTGCAAGCAGTGATATACGGGCCCTCGCACTCCGGCGCGCCGCCTCCCCGAAGCTGTCTCCCCGAAGCTGTCTCCCCAAAGCCGTCTCCCTGATGTGCAGCGGGCGAGGGACCGTATACCCGCTTAAAGTTGCTATTTTTGTCTCGTTTCCTGTCTCCAGCAGGGGGTGCTGGCGAGCCGTTTGGCCACGCCCACTCGCAAAACACATCAGATGTATTGTCTCACCATGCCGGATGTATGTGACACGTTTCGTGAGGTTTCAAGCATCCGTTGACCTTAAACATCAACTTCCTGTCACGGCGAGACATCCAACTTTGCCGCATCGTCACGGCGACACCCATTGACAAAGTCGAACGAATGTCTCAATATATCATCAACTACATGTTTAGGTTGTTGTGACCCGACTTTACGTTCATGTGATCAACCAGCTCGACGTAGAATGTGAAAGTATGAAAAGTGTCATTTCCAGTGTCCACCAGGGGGCGCTATGACTATGAGCAAATATTCCCCCACAGGGGTCTTCAGGGCGGGGCTGTTATCATACCTGTGATGTTTGGAGAAGGTCGGTCCATGCACATAAGATTTAAAGCAACTCCTAGTTTCATGGCGAGACACTCAAAATGGCCGCCTCTCACGGGCACACACATCGACGAAAACGAATTTATACAACTTTTAATCCCAAACATGTTTTCTATCCAGAGAACCTAAATTCAAGTCGGTCGGATAAAATCCCTCGGAGGAGTTCAACAAAGTACGACGTGTCAGAATCGCCCAAAATGGTGACTAAATTCAAAATGGTGGACTTCCTGTCGAGGTGACGTAACGGTGCAATGTAACTTTTTTGTGCGTCTAGGTGTGATACACGTGTCCACCAGATTTGGTGAATTTAGGTAAATGTGGCCGCCGGGGCATCTCTGTAGGGGGCGCTCTCGAGCCGTTTGGCCACGCCCACTCACGACTCCACTAGAATACGAAATTTTTCACCGGGAGACAAATGTGTTTCCACTTTCATGAGTTTTTGAACATGATAAAACCTCCAAAAAAGAAAATCACTTTACGTAAGAAGAAGAACATCGAACGTCCAAGAATAACATTTTTACGAAAAACAACCAGCGCTTTCGCACCGATGCTCGGGCCCGAATGATTTACAAATCAACATATAGATTGATATAGAAACATGATCCAGAAACACCGCCGCCTTCTCTGGACCGAGATCATTGAAGATGGACTGAGGTGAAGTGGACAACTGTCCTGAGGTCTGATGGATCACAATCTGAGATTCTGTTTGGAAATCATGGACACTGCATCCTCCAGGTTAAAGAGGAGAGGGACCATCCAGCTTGTTATCAGCTCAGTTCTAAAGCCAGCATCTGTGATGGTACAGGGATGCATTAGTGCACATGGCATGGGTAGCTTGAACATCTGGAAGGAAGCATTAATGCTGAATGAGATATTCAGGTTTTGGAGCAACATATGCTGCCATCCAGACAACGTCTCTTTCAGGGAAGGTCTTGTTTATTTCAGCAGAACAACGTCCAACCACCCAGAATCCAATGTGTTTTTGTGTCCTCTGTTTAACTCAATAAACACACTGATTCTTCTGTCCAGCAGCAGCAGTGGAAAAGAAACACGTTGTGTTCAGGAAGCTGCAACTTCCTCACACGCTTTAATTTGAAAATCTGTCAGTGGCCCCGCGCCCTTCCTCTACGGAGCCAAGATGGCGACCGTTTAGGGTGGAAAGTGTCCAGAGTTTCACACTTCTTGTTTGGAGCGTTCTGAGTGATTCATCCTGGAACTGGTAGTGTTCTGATGGTTCTGTACTGACAGAACACACTGATGGACTCAGAGTAGAGAGTTAGTACACAAGTACAACATCTGGAACACAAGAACAACATCTGGAACACAAGTACAACATCTGGAACACAAATACAACATCTGGAACACTAGTACAACATCTGGAACACAAGAACAACATCTGGAACACTAGTACAACATCTGGAACACTAGTACAACATCTGGAACACAAGTACAACATCTGGAACACAAGTACAACATCTGGAACACAAGAACAACATCTGGAACACAAGTACAACATCTGGAACACAAGTACAACATCTGGAACACAAGAACAACATCTGGAACACAAGTACAACATCTGGAACACAAGTACAACATCTGGAACACAAGAACAACATCTGGAACACAAGTACAACATCTGGAACACAAGTACAACATCTGGAACACAAGAACAACATCTGGAACACAAGTACAACATCTGGAACACAAGAAAAACATCTGGAACACTAGTACAACATCTGGAACACAAGAACAACATCTGGAACACTAGTACAACATCTGGAACACAATAACAACATCTGGAACACTAGTACAACATCTGGAACACAAATACAACATCTGGAACACTAGTACAACATCTGGAACACAAGAACAACATCTGGAACACTAGTACAACATCTGGAACACAAGAACAACATCTGGAACACAAGAACAACATCTGGAACACAAGTACAACATCTGGAACACTAGTACAACATCTGGAACACTGGAACACTAGTACAACATCTGGAACACTAGTACAACATCTGGAACACAAGAACAACATCTGGAACACATGTACAACATCTGGAACACAAGTACAACATCTGGAACACAAGAACAACATCTGGAACACAAGTACAACATCTGGAACACTAGTACAACATCTGGAACACAAGAACAACATCTGGAACACAAGAACAACATCTGGAACACAAGAACAACATCTGGAACACAAGTACAACATCTGGAACACAAGTACAACATCTGGAACACAAGCACAACATCTGGAACACAAGAACAACTTCTGGAACACAAGTACAAGATCTGGAACACGAGAACAACATCTGGAACACTAGTAAAACATCTGGAACACGAGAACAACATCTGGAACACTAGTACAATGTCTGGAACACAAGAACAACATCTGGAACACATGTACAACATCTGGAACACATGTACAACATCTGGAACACAAGTACAACATCTGGAACACAAGAACAACATCTGGAACATGAGAACAACATCTTGAACACTAGTGCAACATCTGGAACACTAGTACAACATCTGGAACACAAGTACAACATCTGGAACACATGTGCAACATCTGGAACACAAGTATAACAACTGGAACACAAGTACAACATCTGGAACACATGTACAACATCTGGAACACTAGTACAACATCTGGAACACAGCAGAACCCAGTTTCCCAGTGTAGGTGAATGTCATACTTCATGTGCTCTGTCTTCTTCCTGTCTGCTTCACCTTTGAAGATGATTAAACGTGTCGAGAGTTAAAGTTCCAGTTGAAGTAGTTTTTCAGAGATGACCTTGTGCGACCTTTAAACATGAACCCTTCATGCTGTGATCTGAGGTTAACCAACATACTGCTGGTCTGCTCATGTGTCTCTGTGTCCGTCTTCGTCCACTGGTATGTGAGATGGTGTTCAGGCTGGCTGAGGTTCGCTCTCTGCTTTTATCTTCAGCTGCAGACTTTGTGAAGACAGACAACAGTTTTTCAGAACGTAAAATTGTTATCGGACACAAAGACTCAAACTGTAACATCCAAATCAAACAACCACACACATGCTGATGTGAACATTCAGGATCCATCTCTTCCTCTGACCACGACATGCTGAACTTTAACCAACAGTGTGACTGTGTGAACATATTTATGCCACAACATAAGTAATACGCAAACACACACAGACATACACACAAACACAAACTCTCTCGCTTCACCTTGTGCAACAGTAGATTTAATAATAATGTCGTATGCACATGTAAATATTCATGACATTTGACAAGCATGAACACAGTCTAGTTCAAATATACTTTATAAAAACTCTTGACGGCTCTCAGCTCACTAACAGAAGCAAATCATCAACGTATCTCCTCGATACTCTAGAAGTTATGAAAGGATAACAATGGGAACCAAAAGATAAATAATACTATCAGTGAGGAGGAGTTTTAGCTTGGAGCTTCAGTGTGCACGTACTTTACCAAATTGTTGGAATAATTGTCTCATTAACGCTGATCTTCTGTGTGTGGTTTTACATATAATAACAATTAGTCAGAATCTGTTCCTGCACTGGATAACTGCATTAGAAATTGTGAGGTCTGAAAATGAAAGATAGTATGATAATATAATAAAAGCAGGGTGCTTCATTTACATATTCATTTAGATATCTTAATGGTTCCATCTGATGCCTCAAATAATCCTCCAAAATGATCTTTCCAACACTTCAAAAACATATTAAAAAACACATTTTTTATTTGAGTAAAATGTGTTATTGGGTTGGAGGAGGGGAGTTACAAACATCACACAAACACCCTCCAAAAATTATTTGAAGGACTTTTCCTTTAACTTGGTCGTTAACTGTCCATCTGCTCTCCGGTTGTCTTCGGTCTCCGGTCAGATAAATCTGGAAGCGTTGTAGCGAGAAGGCCGATGAGCTACACACAACTACACACACACACACACACACACACACACACACACACACACACACACACACACACACACACACACACACACACACACACACACAGGTTCACTGTGTGTGTGTGTGTGTGTGTGTGTGTGTGTGTGTGTGTGTGTGTGTGTGTGTGTGTGTGTGTGTGTGTGTGTGTGTGTGTGTGTGTGTCTGACAGCATATGAAAGGGCCTTTGATGGATCTGAATGGCTCTCTGCTCCATAGATTCTTCCACGGTCTCAGACGGAGAGACAAACATGGACCGGGAGGAGAAAAGGGAAACAGAAGTGTCTCTGGAGAGGATCTGGAGTCCATGAATATGAAGGTTGTGTTGTGAGTGTAAATATGATTTCTGTTAATCTGCTGCTCTGTGCTGATGGAGAGATGCATGACTAATCTCCTGTGTTAACTCCAAATATTACATAATGAAAGGATTCCCTCATCAACTTCCTCTCTCTGGCACAACAACCGACCCCCCTGCCCCCTAGCTACCCTCCCCCCGCTCCACAGTAACATACAATGCCGCTTTCTCCACGGCTGAGTGACAACAGTAACCATGGCAACTGCATGTTCATATGATAAAATATAGAAAAGGGGGAGTAGAGACATCTTTTCATTGAAATATGTTGCTGTGAATCAGTGCATGGCAATTAGAGCCTTTATGTGCGTACAAATATGCATCAAAGTGACAATGTACTATAGTATACGTAGTATACAGCTGTGTATTAAATGGGATTATTGAAAGTGAAAGAAAACAGGCTGACAAGGTAAATATTTATTTGGGATAAACAAATCCATAAAGATTTGCACACTTGGACCACAGCTTTGCATTTGAAGATGAAGATCTGCTCAGACTGTTCAAAACTACATCAATTTAGGATGATAGATAACTAAAGATCACTATGGAGCAATAGGAGTGCCATAATAAAGAATAAATCTGTACAAGAATAAGAATAAGAATACCAGAAAAGCAATTTGTTATTTGTCTTCTATTTTTGTCTTTTCACCATTGTTTTATTTATTTGTTTATTTTTTCCCCTTTATATTTCCACATTCATTTCCTTATTCTTTTACAGATTTATTCTTTATTATGGCACTCCTATCGCTCCATAGATCACCAGGTCCCATCTGAGGTCTGATGTTTTATCACTCAATAATTCCCAGTTTGGCCATATAGTTAACAGAAGTAACAGAGGTGGAGCTGTGGACGATGTCAGCAACTAAATGTATTCTGGCCACCTAAAAAAGGCCAACACAAAATATAATATACCAGCACAAGTGTGTATATTAAGAGTATTTTCAGTGCTTTACGTTGCTGTCAGAAGCCTTGTCTGATGGGGAAGCTGTCAATCATCTGTGCTCTCCTCAAAGTCGCCAGACTCCCTCAACTAAAACAATAATTTAACCTGGCAGAACACAGGAGCTGAAGGTCCACCGCTAACTCAATCAGTTTGTGTTATTATGTGACTTTAGTGTCAGTTCGGATTCAAATCAACATGTTAAAAAGACCACTGAAGTCACTGAATGACAAAGACCAACCAATAGAAGCAGCAGCAGTCCAACGACTGGAGGACAAATCACCTTGTCTGTTCAGGGAGTGGTGGATCTGAGGAGAGCGATATCATGTTTAGTTCCCTGTTGAAGAGGGCTGTGAGGATATTCTAGTGTACAGTTAAACTGATTACCACTTTTTGTAGGTGGATTTGTTTTATGTGGCTAAAGTATTGTTTTGGTTCTGACAGCATTCACATCGTTTAGCTTCGGTGTCAGTAGAGCTGCCTACTTCTCCATATTCATATATCCATATAATATATTATGGATAAGTGTCTCACACCACCGCTCTTACAAAGACAAGAAGCATCATTTCAAGGTTGAAACTGGACAGTTTGTGAGTGTGGATAAACAACGACAGACATGTTCAATGTGCTGTCTGACATGCTGGCTGATATTTGTTTTTTTATTGTCCTTTATTCTGGAAATTACACAACAATATAAATATAGCTGATGCACAATGACTGATTTGTTGACATATGAGTCATTTAATTTCGACAGTCACTGGAGTAGAAAGATGAGAAAAAGCCTTTTACCAGGATGAGCTGAAGGTCATTTAAAAATGGTTCCACATAAATATGTATTTTTTAACTTTCATGTTGTAACTTTTCTCTCGTTGTCTACGTATTAATACAACATGCCAGTTCTGTCTTGTCATCCCATGTAGGAAGAACCGGATGTTTGGCATTACATAGAAAAAGAAGGTCAAACGAAGCTAAAACCACAATAACATGCTGACAGTCAGGTGATTCCTGTGGGGAGATCTTCTTTTTAGGATTAATTTGGCTTCTATAAGATAATGAGAGTTCAAATGAAAGATCCTTTTTATTGTTGGGGCACCAAAAATGAATGACTTATTTCTGGGAGCAGGATCACTGACTGCTAATAGCATCTGATTTTGATGGACTTTGGTAACAGTCTGCTACAAATTGCATTGCATGCGCATTCAAATGATTTAGCTCTGAGCACATCTGCTGAGAATGTCTCCTGAATCACTGAAGGACGGCTGCAGAGATTTTATGTTCCAACTCTT
Source organism: Brachyistius frenatus (assembly GCF_029030835.1). NCBI lineage: Eukaryota > Metazoa > Chordata > Actinopteri > Embiotocidae > Brachyistius > Brachyistius frenatus. Next base: position 203,869 of record NW_027210913.1, read on the forward strand.
CTGCCTTTGGATCCCAAGAAAGATGTAGCTGAGGATGATGGCAGCAAATGCACAGATAGAACTGCTGAAAAGATTTGCAGTTAGATCGAGAAGATTTCATTTCCATAAGCCTTTCGTACGTATATAAATGGGCTGGAGGCCTCACCCAGAGAACCCAGGTTGAGTTCATCCTCACTCTGAGCGGTGTCTGACACTCGCTGGCTTCACTCAGGATGTAAAGAACTGGACACTGGTTTCAGGCTGAAGTAAACCAAAGTACTTCCAGGATGAGGATCATCATTCATTGTCCATCATGGTCACCACATCAATCTCAAGCATCAATATCTCGACTGTCACTCCGCCGGTATGTTCTTACCACAGCCGGTGTGTGGATCCTTAGTTCCCACTATACTCATCCATTGTTGTTATGTTGTGTCGGGCCTGTGCTGATTTAAATGTAAATAAAGGTCATATCTGACGAGGACCTTTTTATATTCATACAGTATAAGGTCCCACATTGTGCCTCCCTTATTCCTGAACTTCACAGCTTCTCCATCTAAATGTATGTGTTGGTACAAACTGCACTGCTTCACTACTAGTGAAATAAGATTTGAGCTTCAACCTAAAGCGACACCTGTTTGGTTATATTCTTATATTTGATTACATCGCCAACTCTCTTGTTAACTATGAGCCTTCCAGAACATACAATATCTCTTTACTTTAACCTTTAACTAGTTACTCTTGAAGCTCTCTTGCACTTCTACACTACCGCAATTTTAGCATATTGCTTTATTTTATATTTCAACTATAATTGTGTTTAATTTGATCAATTTCATGTCTTTTCTATATTTTTAAACATCCCTTTATATGTGAAATACTGCATGGGATTTTCTTGCTATAAAGCACTTTGATCTGCATTTCTTGAATGAAAGGTGCTATATTAGTACATGTTATTAGGGTCCAAACCTACATCCCACCCCGCTCCTCCTCCTCCTCCTCCTCCTCCTCCTCCTCCTCCTCTACATCAAGGACATGGTCCAACCCTACATCCCAGCCCACTCCCTCTGCTCCTCCTCCTCCTTCTCTACATCCAGGACATGGTCCAACCCTACATCCCAGCCCACTCCCTCTGCTCCTCCTCCTCCTTCTCTACATCAAGGACATGGTCCAACCCTACATCCCAGCCCACTCCCTCTGCTCCTCCTCCTCCTTCTCTACATCCAGGACATGGTCCAACCCTACATCCCAGCCCACTCCCTCTGCTCCTCCTCCTCCTTCTCTACATCAAGGACATGGTCCAACCCTACATCCCAGCCCACTCCCTCTGCTCCTCCTCCTCCTTCTCTACATCAAGGACATGGTCCAACCCTACATCCCAGCCCGCTCCCTCTGCTCCTCCTCCTCCTCCTCCTCCTCCTCTCCTCCTCCTCCTTCTCTACATCCAGGACATGGTCCAACCCTACATCCCAGCCCACTCCCTCTGCTCCTCCTCCGCCGCCTCCTCCTCCTCTACATCAAGGACATGGTCCAACCCTACATCCCAGCCCGCTCCCTCTGCTCCTCCTCCTCCTCCTCCTCCTTCTCTACATCCAGGACATGGTCCAACCTTACATCCCAGCCCACTCCCTCTGCTCCTCCTCCTCCTCCTCCTCCTCCTCCTTCTCTACATCCAGGTCATGGTCCAACCCTACATCCCAGCCCGCTCCCTCTGCTCCTCCTCCTCCTTCTCTACATCCAGGACATGGTCCAACCTTACATCCCAGCCCACTCCCTCTGCTCCTCCTCCTCCTCCTCCTCCTCCTTCTCTACATCCAGGTCATGGTCCAACCCTACATCCCAGCCCGCTCCCTCTGCTCCTCCTCCTCCTTCTCTACATCCAGGACATGGTCCAACCTTACATCCCAGCCCACTCCCTCTGCTCCTCCTCCTCCTCCTCCTCCTTCTCTACATCCAGGTCATGGTCCAACCCTACATCCCAGCCCACTCCCTCTGCTCCTCCTCCTCCTCCTCCTTCTTCTCTACATCCAGGACATGGTCCAACCCTACATCCCAGCCCCTCCCTCCGCTCTGCTTCTACCAATCGGCTTGTTGCTCCTCACTGAGCTAAACACTCTACAAAATCATGACTGTTTTCTGTCCTGGCTCCTAAATGGTAGAATGAGCTCCACCGACATCAGAAACTCTGAACATCTTCCACCACAAACTAAAAACACACCTCTTCCTCCTTTACCTTGAACAGTAGAACTTTAGTATCTTAACATGGAACTTACTGATAGAACTTTGTAGTTTGGCTTTCTGGAAGAAATTATATTTTCTTGATTCTTGTTGTTCTGGTTTTGTACCCTCATGGTTGAAATGAACTTATTGTAAGTCGCTTTGGATAAAAGCGTCAGATAAATGTAATGTAATGTAATGTGTTATTATTTTTTATCATTATTATATTCTAGTGGAAAAGCTGAGACAAAAAAGAAATCGTAAGTTACTGGGTGCCTAATTCCATTCAAAGTGAGGTTTTTATTATTTGTAGGGGGTTTGATCATCAGGATGTTTCAGCAGCGCTGCACTGTGAAAGCCATGTGTTTTAATGTTAATGAATGGAATAAATGAGTGCACATTGACCAGTCAGGGCCCCAGAGGGCTGCATGGGTCCATCCATTATGTATCTGCGGGCTTTCCTCAGCCATCATGTCAGTGTGGTATTTGACATTTTATCAACATGCCATGGCCACTTGGTCCCGCTCTGAGAAAGATGTGAAGGTTGAACAAGAGCAGCAGCACACTGTGAGAATCAGTTGGAGAAACATCACTTTGTTTCTTTTCTTTTTTTTTCATTGGTTTGGAGGTGCTTGCAGATTATAATCATAACGGTGAAATCCTGGCAACAGTTAATCGATGTTAGAGACCAGTGTGCAAAAGGATATTTAACTGCAGGTAACCATAACAACAATACCTACGCTTCATACCACAAGACTAATCTGAGATTTGTCCATCTGCTCTTGATTTCTTCAAGAGGAAAAGGAGTCACCAGAATTATTAGGTTCATCCTCATTTAAAAGATCCACAACAAAACCCATGAACAGTGTCATACGTTTTTTTTATATATATATTGTTTGACATCAAACACATTTTGTTCTGATGGCGTCACTCTGGACCAGCTGTTATTCAGATTACTCGACCAAAGGCTTGGACCAACAAATTAACTCTCATCTTTATTTCAGAACGTTTAGCTTCACTGTTCTGTCTTCTCTTTTTGGTTTCTTATTATTGTGATTGTGTGTGATTTGGGCGGCACGGTCACAGCAAAAAAAAAAGGTTCTGGGTTCGAATCCGGTCCTGGGCCTTTCTGTGTGAGTTTACATGTTCTCCCTGTGCTTGCGTGGGTTCTCTCCGGGTTCTCCGGCTTCCTCCCATCATCCAAAAACATGCACCTCAGGTCAGGTTACCTGGCGCCGCCTAGTGGCAGCCTGCTGCAGCATCTCCCCCCTGAGAGCCCCCCTGCTGTAGTGAAGATATTTCACCTCGGGGATTAATAAAGTGTATAAAATCTAAAATCTAATAAAAAATTGTGACTCCCTGTTATCTGTTAATGTCTTATTTTATCAATATATAATTCTGAAATAAAGTCAGAGAACCAGTCAGTCCCATATTGGGCAAGATCAATAATGATGTTAGTTAGCTCTGCTTGTCTCCAAATAAGAACCTTTAGTTTGCCTCCCACTTCTACAAATTTAAAGGATCTGAGCTGTCAGCCGAGTTAGTAAATGTGTTATTATGGCATCAAATTAGGCCAATATTGTTTTATTTCACTTGACTGCTACTCGCACAATATAAATTTTCCCACACAAAGGTGACGAGAATTTTACAGGCAGCTGTGAGCAAGAAACAAAATGTCGGGACAACCTGCATGTGTAGAAATCAGCAGCAAGCCACCAAGCAGTCACCAAATATGGAAGACTTTCTGCTGGAGGGAACACATACTCTCACAGCTTCGCTCTGCTCTCAAAGGTAAGTTCTGCTCACAGGAATCCACCTGATCTTTGACAATTTGGGGGTGAAAAGCAAGAGAGACACTGACCCTCTTATGATTGGTCGCTTTCTACGCACTTCCTTGAACCTTGATTGACAGCTACCATTAGTTGGCTGGTTCGCGACCTTCCCAAAGGTGAGGTCCAGCTGCACCAGCAGAGAGGAGTGTGAGCCCTGCACTGATCGTCAGTTCTCTCATGTTTGTTGGCTGCTTTGTGTTCTTCCTGCTAGTTCTGTACACACAGGTCACATTATTTTCCTCTGAACTCAAGTATAATGCAAAAATAAGAAAACGAGCCTGAATAACTGTTGGTTGTTAAATTTATGGCAGTTAATATCGAGCCCGCCTGCAGCGACCGTCTCACAGCTCTAGTTTTCTTACAGTCTGGAACCTCAGCTCGTATCAGCGCTGGTACAGACGCTCTGAAGGGTGGACGAGCACAGCGTTAACATTTTTCAACTCATGCTGACTGGAAAGAATCGCTCACCGTTAAGCGTTCAGTGCAGAATGAACGCTCAGCACCTCGTCAAGCTGCTGGCAGCCATTAAAACATTCAAAAGGAGACGTAGTCGCCCTTTGTGGATTGTACTCAGAACAGCAGTGGTGTGGTGCAGCTTCTCTCTGGACATCAACTCGTTATGATAAAGCCACAGAGGATCGAAGAAGACTTTACACAAGATGATTTTACAAACTTTTGTGAGGATATTTATTCTTTGGGCGTTTTTGAGTTGCGGTTGGTGCTTCAGGAGCGGGAGTACTACCTCAGCTGGTGGTGACCATGTGGACTGAGCTGTTTCTTTGTGTGTGAGTAGCACTCAAGGAATTAATTGATCATTTTTCAAGCAAAAACGTTCTAAACATTTGCTGGTTTCAGCTCCTAAAATGTAAAAAAACAAAAACACTTTCAAATTGTCACATTTTGACAGTTTCACAAGCTGAGGTTCATCTTCAATAAACTGATGGAAAAACCCTTTGGTGGACACAGTAGGTTTTGTCAGCAGTGGCAGAGGGTCGACCGGATCCACGCGAGCTGATTGGTTAAAATGGTCTACACCCAGTAGGAAGGAAGGACTGCACGCAATTCCCTATGGAGGGTGACCAGACCATATTCATGCAGTGAAACTGGTTCTGGGTTGCATCAGGCTGATTAATATGTGCCCATGTGAAATTATGTAATTTGCACATTTTGCTGTACTCGCCGCATATGACTAAATCTGACAGCATGTTGTCATTGTGTTTTCAGTTGACCGACCTCACATGATGGACTACAGAAACAATCCCAGTACCTCTCAAAGCCATGAAGAAATTCTGTGTAAAGAATATGATTTTAAACTTCAACCATGTCTCATTCATTAGGAACACGTTAATCAGCAGAGACCATAGAAACTGTATGATGAGATGCCATCACACATAACTCTCTGACAAAGCTAGAGATTTGTTGTTTTAATGTGATGAAAATGTCACACCTCCATGACATACTTCCAGCTGCACATTCCCAAAGGTCAGACTGAAGCTATGATTTTTCTTTTTTTACCCTTGTGAATATGTTTACAGTGACAATATTGACACTTAGATAATAAAACAGAAACAAACATGCGAGAGCTCACAAGACTCCTGGACTACTGTAAATGTGAGATCTGCACATGAGATATTCTGAATTACAGTTCATCTTGTGTGGACAACATAAAATAAGAAAGATGACTTTCTGATGCATGAGTAATCCTATTTCAAGGATAAAAGTTTATAATCCATATCTTGTGTGAAAGGTCCTGTCAATACGTGGTTTTAAATTGTTAATGAAAGATTATACAACCAGTAGTTCTGACCCAGAGATCTGATTGGTCAAATCATCATGACATCACACCCTGCTCATCACTAGAAATATAATTCTGCCTATTTAATAAGAATATAGAATTAGAATAGAGTTTCATATAACATGTAATATAATGTAGTTTCTACTTGTTATAGATCTATTAAATGACCCATTTGGTGAAGTCGGGTCTCTTTTGGTCCTTTTTGGTCGCTCCGAGCACCCGTACCGTACCACGGATAGTCACGCACTTACAATCCTAGAGGAGGCTAACTGGACCGGTTTGGTTTGAACACATGACACGGAGCTAAAATGTTAAAAACACATGAGAACATGGATATCTTTGTTCATCAGATATCTTTGTTCAGATATCTTTGTTCATCAGATATCTTTGTTCATCAGATATCTTTGTTCATCAGATATCTTTGTTCATCAGACATCTTTGTTCATCAGATATCTTTGTTCCTCAGATATCTTTGTTCACCAGATATCTTTGTTCATCAGATATCTTTGTTCATCAGATATCTCTGTTCATCAGATATCTTTGTTCATCAGATATCTTTGTTCATCAGATATCTTTGTTCATCACATATCTCTGTTCACCAGATATCTTTGTTCATCAGATATCTTTGTTCATCAGATATCTTAGTTCATCAGATATCTTTGTTCATCAGACATCTTTGTTCATCAGATATCTTTGTTCATCAGATATCTTTGTTCATCAGATATCTTTGCTCATCAGATATCTTTGTTCATCAGATATCTTTGTTCATCAGATATCTTTATTCATCAGATATCTTTGTTCATCAGATATCTCTGTTCATCAGATATCTTTGTTCCTCAGATATCTTTGTTCATCAGATATCTTTGTTCCTCAGATATCTTTGTTCACCAGATATCTTAGTTCATCAGATATGTTTGTTCCTCAGATATCTTTGTTCATCAGATATCTTTGTTCCAACCAGACTGAACTAGCTGATCAGTTTAGTGTTTCTATGTTCTGTATTCATTCAGTTGGAGACTAGAAATCCTCTCTGTTGCTAGGGTGGTTGCTAAGGGTCGCACTACTTCCTGGAGTAGTAAACATTGCATATGTAATTCTTTAGACTAAATTCTTCTTTTTTTGTTTTATTTATGTGATTACAAAATAATCTATCTCTTCTGATTGTGTTCAGTTAAATATAAAACAATATTCTGACTGCAGAGCACTTCATCCCGATATTCTCCTGTAAGTTTGGTTCCCCCTAAAGTTTGCTCTATTAAAAATCCTTTGGCACGTGGGAGAGGGGCGGTGGGTGGGGGGGGGGGGGGACGGGACAGGTGAGTTCACTGACCCTATAATGCTGAAAACCCATTGGACCGTTTTGTCTGACGGGAGTTTGGCTCCATCTAGTGTTATGGTGGCACAAGGACATCCAGTGCTGCTCTGATTGGCTCTCGATGCCCAAATCAGCTGATCCGACACACACCTGTCTGATCAGCAGCTACTTAAACTCAGGTGTGTTTCCTGGGCTTTAAGCCACTTTTCTTTGTTGCTCTGTGATTTATTTTTTTTTAATATCCAAGTTCTCAACAAGGTAAAGTGATTTTTATACTTTCATCACAATTTACAACATAGAACATACATATAAATTAAAGAAGTATGATTTTGAGGTGAAAAATCTCTGATTCAGGGATTGTGTTGAATCATATCATGTAATGTTATTCCTCATTGTGGATTTTAGTGTTTCACCACCTCTCCAACTCAAAGTCAGTCTGAACTACTTCCACACTTTGATTACAGAAGTTTTAAATGATATTTTACAATAAAATACCACGTTTATCTTGTGAGGAAATGACCTGAGTATTTCTAATATCATGACTGTGTCCTTCTGTGGTTTAATGTGATGATGTTTGTATATGTTTCTGGTAATATTAACATGTTTTTTATCTTGGTAATGTTGTGTAGAGCCAGCGGAGGCTGCAGTTAACATTTTTACTAAACGGTTTAAACTCTGTCATGAAAATGTTTATGATGTGCTTCTGTTTAACGTGGTGATCTTGATGTGCAGTATGTTTTTGTACTTTCAGTATTTTATTGTCTTTGCTGTGATGTAAACTAAAGGAAGTGTTGGATATAAAATGATTTCTTCAATGAGAAAACTTCAGCAGATTTCCAGCTGCACTAAAGGTTTCTTTAGTCTGCTCCATCCCCACAACATCGATACCACACTGTTTCTCCTCCTCCTCTGTGTAGGTTGAATATGGCAGCCAGAGCAGCTGTTCACAGAAGTCCACTTCCTGATCCGAGACCAAATGCAGCCAACCAGAACCACCATGCCAACAGTGGTGTCCCAAACCCTGTGCAGCCGGATCCAGGACTGCAGCGCACCAGCCAGGACCCGGGACCTGCGGCCCATCCCCAACATCCGGTCTTTACCCGGCCTGTCTTCTATGTTCATGCTGTAAATCCTCCCCCTTTCCTCCACTACCAGATGCCCATGCCCTTCTCTTATAACCAGTTTGCTGGCTTCCCCAGCATGGGTGAGCGATGAACTTCTTTTTTTTTTTTTTTATAACCATTCAAATAGTGAAATGGCTAAAACAATGTTTCCTGTTGCACAGATTGTCTTTAGTGTTATATAAGGAGGGCATTACACCAAATATCTGTCATCAATACACGGCCTATAAAACATCGATATTAACTCGGGTATTGAAATTGTAAGGTGGCACTAAGGTGGTTGTTGTTGTTGTCGTCATCATCATCCAAATTATCATCAGTTCATTTGTTGAATATTTTTCCTCCCTCTCAGGCTACAGTATGGTCATGCCCTCTTACCCCCCTCCCTCCTACATGGAGGCTCCAGCCTATCTCCTACCACACCCTCACCTCCAACCAGTGGACTACAGGCGTCTGGTCCACCCCCAGGTCCCCCTCCAGGTCCCCCCCCAGGTCCACGTTACCGGTGCAGCCCACCAGAGCTTAAACCCGGCTCTGGGAGTCCGCCTGCCTCACACCATCCCCATCAGAGAAACTGTGAACTCCGAAGTACAAACCGAACCCTTACAGAGGGGCATGGTAGGCTATGGCGATGGATGCCCACTCGCCAGCTCAGATTCTGGACAAGGAACCACCTCAGACTCTCCGGCCTCGTCAAGTTCCAGCTCCGAGAAACGAGGCTCGGCCATGGTGGAGAACTATACGTTACCCTGCAGTCACGCAAAGGGCTCTGAGGTCGACAGTACCTGCACAAGCACTACAGACAAACATGTATTTAATGTCCTGCTTCCTGCTGGGACGAACGCTGTCCAATCAGCGAAGACGCGTAAGGATGGTGTCGGTCAGGAGCTCCCCTTTATCCCCCCTCGCAGCAGCGTGTGGTCGGCGAGCTCTCCGGATTGTTTGTTTCCGGTGCGCAGCTCATCTCAAAGAGAGGACGAGGACGAGGACGTCACGGAGAGACGCTCTTCTGTTCCGGACATCTTGAGTTGGGGAGGCAACGCGCCACAGATGATGAAGCTGGCAGACAATGAGGTGCTGCTTCACAAGGATCACCAGCAACAAACTGAAGTAGAGCATCAAAGGTCCGTTCAGCAGAGTCCAGCCAAGTCCAGTAATGGTTCGGTGTTGGCTGCTGGTGATGATGATGATGATGATGATGATGATGATGATGCTGATGATGATGATGATGATGATGATGATGATGATGCTGGTGCTGGTGAAATCCACTTTAAGGTGCCAGAGCTACCGTCTGCTGATCTCCAACAGTTCTCGGAGTCGGTCGGGGACGGTGAGCTGCTGGAGTGGGTCGGTGTTGTACGGTACCAAGAGGAACTGCTTCATTCATTTAATGCGTCCCCGAAGCTCCCTGATGAGCAAGAAAATGAGACGAATCTGCATGAGGTCACCACAGAAATCACTCCTTATCGAATGTCTGTGAGCAGCTGTCAGAGGAAGAGAAGCATGAACGAGTCGGTCTGGTCGGTGGAGTCTCTTGCCCCGTTCATCCCGACTGAAGAGTGGCTGCTGCAGAACAACCTGTTTCAGCCCGAGATCACCAAGGAGCCTGAACACGGTGGACAGTCGACCCAAACCGACAACGTCATCATCAAGTCTAGTGAAGAAAGGAGTCAAACGTGCCGGCTTTCCTCCTCTGACTCCGTTACAATGTCAGAAAGTTGTCTTATTTTCAGCACTCCAACTAGGAAGCAAAGTCCTCCAGAGGAGCCAGAAATGGAGAATGAAAATGTTTTAGAAAACAGGAGACCAGCAAGAAGCCAGTCCACAGATCCTTCAGAGAGGGTTCCCCTAATTTCCCCTCCTTCCCTGCAGAGTCACATTTTATCCAGCACTGTTGAAGAGAACATTGAAGAAAACGGGTCTTCTGAACCTGAGGCTTCTCAAAGCCCAAACCAGGACTGTCCTATTGCTGATGAGCAGCAGGAGAAAAGCTGTTGCTCTCCTGAGAAGGAGTCGCCGCTCCTTTTGAAGTCTGCAGCAGAGAAAGTCTCCTCCAAACGCCGGCTAATTCTCCAAAAAGAAACGGACATGGAGACGGTGGGGACGGTCGGTCAGCTGAGAAAGGAGGAGCTCTGTGTTCCCGTGGCCGACCAGAAGACGGCTGGACTGTCGGCGTCGAAGGGACATTTAGTGGACTGTGGCGTCCAGTGTACCGAGTTACAGGACTTAAAGTGTTTGTGTGGGAAGTTGAAGGGCAACATGGGACCGAACAGAAGGCGTCCCTCTAAATATCCAGGTAATCCATTTCTTTTTATTCAACCATTTTAATTCTAGTGTCGTGTTGAACTTTAACTGTAACTTGTGTCATAGACTTCAGGAAGGCAAACGGTGGCAAGGCTGATGTGTTCGTTGTGAACGGCCACGTCCAGAAACAGTCAAAGAGGAACGGTCAGTGGAGGAGCAGAGGTCAAGGTAACACAGACGATACACAATAGCAAACCTTCTTCACGTCTAAAGATATGTTTGGTTTGTGACCAAATACCTGTAAAAACAAGAGTCTGCATGCTGGTGCAAACTTGTGTGTGTGTATGTGTATATATATATATAATTTTTTTTTAAACTGCAATACCAGCGAGTGCCACTAGAGGTCGGCTCCAAAAAGCCTCCGGCTCCATAGACTCCCATTCAACTTCTCTCATCAAATCCAAAGTGAATAAAATGTGTCCATCAGTTCTCTCGGTGTTGTTAGCTAAAGTCACTCCTTCTTATTAGTTTTCTGGAGGTCCATCTGAAAATAATCCCTCATTCATTAGAAAAGAAGATTCAAGAAGACCTGTTTTTGGGGGCGTGTCTGTTTGATTGACAGGCCTGTGGTGCAGTCAGGTTACAGCTATCGATGGGCGGGACGTAGTATCGTCAGGTTCCCGATCAGATTGGTCAGATCCACCGCTGGCTCCTCCCCCAACTCGTCCAAATATGGTCACTTCCTGCTCCGAACCGCTCTGAACTAGCAAAGATGGTGACGACAGAATCTGAACTGGAGGATTCATAACGTTCATGAACTAACTGCTTGGTAGTAACACTATTAGGGAAGGGAGGGGCAAAATATGAGGAACCCATCTTAGTGTCGACCTGTGCAGTTACACAGTACCTCATATTGGTTTCCAAAAGGATCAGTGAAGTAAATTAACATCTCTCTAAATCACTGTAACTAGTAGACAAATGAAATCCTCATGAACAAAGTGTTTATTGCTGGGTTGTTGTATTGTTCTTAATACTTCACCTGTCAGTGGCTGATCAGTGTTGCTCATGTCGGAACAAAGTTGACAAAATATTTTAATACCAATTTCTTGTAATTCATCCTCACAGAAAATGTTAACATTTTTGAAAACATCTGCTTTTTGACAAGATGAGCAGATGTGAACGGGAAAGGGCAATTATGTGTGACCTTATCATTCATAGTAAGGGGAGGATAATTGTTCATGGTGTTTTAACAACATCGCCTGTTTGTCTGCAGGAAAACACAGCCAGCAGGAAGACAATGGACATGGTGGGAAACCTGGGAAATAAAAAGGTGAGATCACAGCTTCATCCTATGAGGATGCTGAACATTGATGAAGATTGGTAATGCAACTGCAGTTAGCTGAAGACTTGAGTTGAATCTGTTGATTCATCTTGTGCAGTTTAACAATGATTTTGGGCCAACAGCAAAAAATGATCCAAACTAAACTGGTACTGGAGACATTTGAATTATTGCTTCTTTTGTTTTGTTTATGATGACCACATTTTGCTACCTGAATGTACCACCAGAGGGCATCACACACTTTCATATCCTAAATGATGTCTTTTATTAAAGTCCTAGAGACATCATGACATTTTGCCAACATTTCTACTGTTCAACACATGGGCATACATAAGATATTGGTGATTGAACAGATGAAAGTAGACTTACTTTGCTGCTTCTTCCAGGTGGAGATGGAGAGACCACAGTACCGAACACTGTCCAAACTCTACGAGCCAACACTAAGTTTTAAATAATCAATTTAATATTAAGACTAAATTAAAATGTCTTTTTTTTTTTTTTTAATAAATTCTTATTGTCAATAAATTGTTGTTGAGATTTTTGGTTTAAAAACATTTTTATAACAAATTGTGGAGAACAAACTTTTGGTTTTCTAGGTTCCCTTTCTGCCCCTTTTTGCTGAGAACCTGCTTTTGTCATTTGATTAGTTGAATGCAACAGAACCGGCCTCGACTTTGAGTTCTTTGATTTTTCTCTTGCTACTGGAACTTTTATATTACTCTGTGGAAATGTGGTGATTTATTTTGTCCTGAAGCCAGTGTTGGTCGCAGGTTAAAAGTTCAGTATTAAAAGATGTACTTTTTGTCAAAGTCAGTGACGTTCCTCCTCACGGTCTGCTAGCTGTCGGTTCTGAGTGTTGATTTTTAAAAAAAGAAAACCTGCCCGCAAACAAGATGGCTTGGACTGCACTTATAGGAGAAATTAAATTTAGGAGCTGCATGTTATTTATATTTTTATATTAGGTTGGGTTGCTGCTATATTAATGTAGTGCATTTAATATATTGTGTTTGGTTGAGGTCTGTGCATGATCAAGAATACATTTTCAGTTTGTAATATTTGTACGGCTGCAGACGCATAAAAAAAACCTTAACATTAACTTACGGGATGGTTAGTGAGACAAAGTGGAGTTGGATGTTGAGTACGAGCAATGTTTACTGGAAGCACGCAGCACAAAGTTTGAGCTGACAACACAAGATGTTGTCACATTACTTACTGAGAAAAGGAAACTGGGATGCCAACTTTGCATCAGCTCTGCTCCGTCCATAGTGTGACACGTTGTTAGGTTCAGAACCATAACATAGATAGAATAAGAATCAAACCCACAGTCAGACAAACACAAGGCTTGAGTTTTACTTGCAGCAAGGGAAGTCCTCACTTTTTCTTAGAGGGTCTTAGAGTTGTAAGCTCTTCACCTGGCATCAGCCAACTCCAAATCAGACTTCCTTCTTTGCACCTTTTATTGTACATATGGGGTTACATAACAGCACGTGATTGCAGTCATATATAAGCATGTTCACATGTTGTGCAACGTGAGTGTGTAAGAGTTAAATGTTCTTTGTACCCTATATGGGTATGTTTGCTTTTAATTTATGTGCGTGCTAAACTAGATAAGCCAGTTCCTCCTCCTCCGAGGGGATATGTGTTGCAGGAGAGGAATTTGTGATTTGTGCATGCAGTAGTGACCTTTCAACTACAGTTTTATGCATAGACTAACGGAAACTTTACACACATAGCAGTAACTTAATTTACACACCGACAATGAGTTACTATTTTTCCTAACACACGTGGATATGTAAAGTGTTATATTGGGAATACTGTGGAAGCGAGAGCATGATTTAAACACTGAGGAGGAACAAATGATGCAGTTTGTTACTAAAAACAAGTGAAAATGACACGATTGTGATCAATGAAGTAAACCAGCCCAGCCAAGTATTAAAATGAGGGAGAACAATTTAAGGACAATAATACTGATGTTTGTGGTGTAATTCAAATACTGAGGGTTCATGGTTAATGAGTTGGTAGGTAGGTAGGTAGTTACTTTATTAATCCCCGAGGGGAAATTTTTTTCACTACAGCAGCATACAGAAGCAATAAGATAATAATAGAAATAACAGAATAAAATACTAGCATAGAATAACAGAAAAGCAATAAAATAAAATAGCAGTAAATAGCAGTAAAAAATATAAATATCAAATATCAAATGCACAGTATATACAGTACATTATATATCTATATATATTATATACAAACAAACCAAGAAACACAGTCAACAGTGTTATTGTTGTGTGATGGATTTTGCCAGAGGTGAGTTATTGTACATTCTTATTGCAGTCGGCAGGAATGATCTCCTGTATCTAGAATGATCTCCTGTATCAGGAATGATCTCCTGTATCTGGGATGATCTCCTGTATCAGGAATGATCTCCTGTATCTGGAATGATCTCCTGTATCAGGAATGATCTCCTGTATCTAGAATGATCTCCTGTATCAGGAATGATCTCCTGTATCTGGGATGATCTCCTGTATCAGGAATGATCTCCTGTATCTGGAATGATCTCCTGTATCAGGAATGATCTCCTGTATCAGGAATGATCTACTGTATCTAGAATGATCTCCTGTATCAGGAATGATCTCCTGTATCAGGAATGATCTCCTGTATCTGGAACGATCTCCTGTATCAGGAATGATCTCCTGTATCTGGGATGATCTCCTGTATCTGGAACGATCTCCTGTATCTAGAATGATCTCCTGTATCAGGAATGATCTCCTGTATCTGGAACGATCTCCTGTATCTGGAACGATCTCCTGTATCTAGAATGATCTCCTGTATCAGGAATGATCTCCTGTATCTAGAATAATCTCCTGTATCAGGGATGATCTCCTGTATCTGGGATGATCTCCTGTATCAGGAATGATCTCCTGTATCTGGAATGATCTCCTGTATCTGGGATGATCTCCTGTATCAGGAATGATCTCCTGTATCTGGAATGATCTCCTGTATCTGGAATGATCTCCTGTCTCAGGAATGATCTCCTGTATCTGGAATGATCTCCTGTATCAGGGATGATCTCCTGTATCTAGAATGATCTCCTGTATCAGGGATGATCTCCTGTATCTAGAATAATCTCCTGTATCAGGGATGATCTCCTGTATCTGGAATGATCTCCTATATCTGGGATGATCTCCTGTATCTGGGATGATCTCCTGTATCAGGAATGATCTCCTGTATCTGGAATGATCTCCTGTATCAGGGATGATCTCCTGTATCTAGAATGATCTCCTGTATCAGGGATGATCTCCTGTATCTGGAATGATCTCCTGTATCAGGGATGATCTCCTGTATCTAGAATGATCTCCTGTATCAGGGATGATCTCCTGTATCTAGAATGATCTCCTGTATCAGGGATGATCTCCTGTATCAGGAATGATCTCCTGTATCTGGAATGATCTCCTGTATCAGGGATGATCTCCTGTATCTAGAATGATCTCCTGTATCAGGGATGATCTCCTGTATCTAGAATGATCTCCTGTATCAGGGATGATCTCCTGTATCTGGAATGATCTCCTGTATCAGGGATGATCTCCTGTATCTAGAATGATCTCCTGTATCAGGGATGATCTCCTGTATCTAGAATGATCTCCTGTATCAGGGATGATCTCCTGTATCTAGAATGATCTCCTGTATCTGGGATGATCTCCTGTATCTGGAACGATCTCCTGTATCTGGAATGATCTCCTGTATCAGGAATGATCTCCTGTATCTGTCCTTGTGACAGCAGCTGGAGGAGACTTTTGGAGAACATCCTCCTCTGTCCCTGCAGCAGGTGGTGGAGAGGGTGGTCAGGATTATCCAAGATGGACAATAGTTTGTTCAGCATCCTCCTCTCCACCACCTTTTCCAGACTGTCCAGTTTTTAGCCGATGATGGAGCCGGCCTTCTTAACCAGTTTGTTAAGTCTGTTGGTGTCACCGGCTCCAATGCTGCCCCCCCCCCCCCCTCTCCCACCTCTCCCCCCCCATCAGACCCCAGTGAAGTACAGTTCACTGGCCACAACAGATGGTAGAACATCTCCAACATCTTGCTGCACACATTGAAGGATCAAAGTTTCCTCAAGAAAAAGAGTCGACTCATCCCCTTCTTGTAGACAGCGTTGATGTTGGTCTTCCAGTTCAGTCTGTTGTCATGGAGACACCCAACACACATAAGTTGGAGAGCATTTAGAGAGAAAAATGATTCTCTGAAACGGTTAATGACTGATGAGGAATTTACCAGCTTGATTGATGAGCTTGAAGCACATGAGGCTGCACTGATGCTGATAAATGAAAAATGGATGCAGCTGGCTGAGATGTACGATGCATGAAAAGCTAAGTGATGAAGTCGAACCTTCAGATATCATCCACGTGATTATCTGATGTCAGTTGGAGTGAAAATGTGAAAGTGAGATTGGAGTCCTGTATCCTCCGAGGTCGTTGGTGTGCTTTTAGGTAGAAGTGTGTAGAGCTGCATTAAACAGGAACACGTTATAACGGCAGGAAGCTGAATTAGAGGATGAAAGAGATGAGTTGAACAAGCCAGCAGATGCTGAATTAAAATCCTGGAAACCTTTGATAAATAGACTTTACATATCACCTTTTTGACCTTGAAGGTTTCCATTAGTCTCTATAAGTCCCCCTCCCCCTCCTCTCTTCCTGTGTCCCCCTGAAAATCAGAGCATGGCATTTCCTATTGAAATACTTATGTTTGATTTTGTACGAGGGGAAAGTAAATTATTTAGATCTATAAGAGGAGTCGATGAGCGTGAGGTTTGTGGATATTAAGTAATAAACACGTGTTGACGTAAAGCTTGCACACTGCACCAAGTTTAGAAACCTACAACCCTGTTCAAGACAATCAGAAACAGGAGGTGTTTGTGCTTATATTCGTATTTAAGGCGACCCTTCAATGTTCAATATGAGCTGTAAATTGGAAGAAGACAAAAACAGTTGTCTAAATGAAAACGAGTCCACACTGGCTGTTCATTTTGTACTCCTTTATACTGTCGGACAGCGATGCGATAAAAAATATCAAACGTCGTAAAGTAAAGAAAAAGCAGAGAAAAAATAAAAATCATGCAACATTAGAACATACAGTTTACACAGGCTGCATACGATGTACTATAATAGCATAATAAAACAATGATCTCATAATCAGGTTCACTTAAAATATCAGAGGTCATAAGTCGTGACCCAGCCGGATGATCTCGTCCAGCAGGAAGTCGACGTCCTCCTGCTGTGTGGCAGGATTGGAGAACACACACCTGAAGAAATTCACTTTGGCCCCCAGAGGCTGGTAACCAATCAGAACAGAGCCCTCCTCCATCATCCTGCCTTTGATCCGGGGAGCCACCTGCAGAGATACGAAGACTATGAACCTATGAATCTTCAAACATGTATCTATAGTGTCTGACCATGACTGAACCGTGGTGACGTTGTCCACTGACCTGATGGAGTCGTGTGTCTCTGTCAGGTCCAGGCGGCAGGACGCTCACACTGGGAGGGAGGTACCAGAAACACACGTTACTGTGCTCCGGCTGGGTGGGACAGGATACAGGACACAGGACACAGGACACAGGACCAATGCCCAGAGACAAAACATTTCCAAAGATGAAAAACATCATTTTTACATGTAGTGAGATCACAGAATAAACATCCTCAGATGAATAAACCAGCCTCACTTTGTTTTTGAAGACCAGTTGGAAGTCCGTCCTCCTCTGCAGCTGATCGTACAGATACTCAGCGTTCTCCAAGCATTTGTTGACCTGCGATCCAAAACCCTCGGAGCCCTGACAGAGTGAAGGACACACGGAGAGACACGGTTAGACTCCAACAGGCCGACAGACATCTCACCTCACAGGAGGGTTTAGACTGAGACTACAATAAAGGAATACCTTCGCCTTCCACATGAGCCACAGTTTAAAGACGTCCACGTGTCGGCCACACTGAATGCTCTTATCTCCGGTGTCATAGCTCACATCGTAGGGTTTGTCTCTCTGGAACAGGTACTCAGCCCCCAACTCATTACAGTCCTGCAGGAGACCCTGCAGACGAGAGAGGCACGAAACATTCACACAGGACACAGCTGGACATTATTCACCATGAAAACATTCTAAACATCTGCTCGCACACTGTTTGGACCTTTGCATGCTGCGACAACGTCAACTAACAGAAGTCAGGACTCTATAAGATGTCTAAAGTTGGACTGTGTATCAGGCACCAAGACGTTGGCAGCAGATCCTTTAAGTCCTTTAAGCTGCAGCCGCTGGACCCTGCAGCCTCGTCGTTTCAGAGGCGCTCCCACGTTAAAGATCTTTACTGCTCACGTACTGTCTAACAATGAATATCCCAGAACTTAACATGTGCAATTCTCACGAGACCATTTGTTATTCACCTCATCGGGGAGTGCTCACAATGTTTTGGCTCGTTGTACATGTACAACATTAGAAACAACCTGCAGTGAATTCTAAAGTGGAAAACCCTCTTTTTTCTGCTGTGTGATCCCTGCCTCTGAAAATAAAATTGAAATCATTAACATCTTTGAAATTTGCACATGTAGTTTCCAGGATGTCCAGGTCACTTTGTACAGTGAGCGACAGTCATTAGGAATTATTTTAAAATATTGTGCATTCATTCAGACCTCCAAATAACAGCTCTGTTATGTGGGTATAGGTTGTTAAAAAGTCTGAGTGTCTACTGGACTCATTCTAGACCATGTGACAATTAGACCCAAGTTCTTTCCACACAAGTTGTATCCTCTTTGCAGACATAGGAAGTGTTAGGATGAAAAATCCAGAATCAAAATTTATAAGATAATCTTTAGTTTTCAAAGTTACAACCTCGCTTTTTGTTTTTGTCTATGATAAACAGTGTTCTTGTCATGTAATGCAAATCTAAAGGTACTGAGATTAAGTACCATAAATACAAATGTTTTTAACTTCAGTTTAAACTCTAATGCTCCATTGCAGCTCAAAGCTCTCGGTTCAGTTTAGCTCAAAAACATTTAATGTTCACCGCTTTGTTAAGTTTGGAGAAAGATGGTTTCATATAAAGATAAAACCTGAATGACGAATGAGAAACCAATGTTGACTTTTACTTACCGGTAACCTAAACCAAACTGCATGAGTTAACTTTATATGCTAACCAGAAAGTACATTCACTCCAAAATCTATTTTACAACATCTGTATAAAGCATGTAGTTTATATGATATATATTTTAAAGAAGAAAGGCTTTCAAAAACATTTTGCAAACGTTGGCCATCTGATATTTTGTCTTCAATGATTAACCAACTCACTGCAACACCGAGGAAAAAACTGAATTTTACAGACATAAACACTGTAACTGTTTGTATATATTAAGATTTTAGATGAAAAGTCCGGGGATTACTAAAGTTCCCAAAAACCACAAATATCTCTACAAGATTTCATGACAATCCAACCAACACATGCAGCAACAGTTTCCTCTGAAGAACTCACATGAACGTCACAGTGGTGCTGAAACATTTGGTGAACAGCTGTTAAAGATATAGTCGTGTATTATAATGCATATTTAAAGATCCGTTCTTACTCTGTTCTTGACCAGTATGGCGGAGCACTGCAGAGGGACACCCATCATCTTGTGAGGATTCCAGGTGACAGAACAGGCTCTGAAAAACAAAAATATATAAACATACAGATACATCTAATGGGAATCTCTTCAAGAGTGATCGGACGACTGAGTCATCTCACAGGCTGGGTTTAAAATAAAGTCCTTTCATTAGTTTCACCTACAGATGTGGCAAATCTGTTGTGTTGAACTGCATTAAATTGTAGAGGTGTGCCAGAAAATGGAGAAGGAGTGTCTGCTGAAAGATTTTGACACTGGACAGTGTTTTTGAAAGTAATAAGCATAATGACAATCGTTTATTTGATTATATATGATTACTGTCATTTTTTTTCAGTTTCTCTTTTTTTGCAAGACACATGTAGAGTTAGAGGCTCTCTGCACAGCTTCATGCTCAGCTCTTTAAAGATCCCTTCCAGGCATGATCAAAGACATTTAATATGTTGCATTGATTAGAGTCGAGTATGGTTTTTCCATAAAGAACAGTTCAATTACATAGTTATGAAGTCTTGTATGTCTTTTTCATTGTAAAAAAAAAAACAAATATAAATTTATTTTGCATATCATAAGTTTAACTACTGAATTTTAGATGTGTCTTATGTTACTGAAAGTCTATTCTTAGTGTTTGTACAATGTCCGCTTCAAGTAATCACACTAGTGTAAATGACTTATTGGACCAGAACTGGGTACAAACTAGTTGTGATGTCACAAATCCTACTCACAGGTTAATTTACTAAGTGAGTCTAAGTTAAGGTTTTAAATCAATTTAAGTTAAGGTTGACTTTGAGCTTATTTACTGGCACATATTCTGTTGAATATGTTTACTTATAAGGCATCAGCATCACTGATGTGAGTGGATGTGAATAAATATTATATATGTGTGGTGTAGATATGATGATGAAATATCTTTTGAGAATCCTGCTTTCCTGCTAAGTTATTCAATTTAATTTACTATTTAGTCTGCAATTTTAAGATATTCAGCAATTACTATTATCAATTCAATAATTATCAGGTTGTTCCTGATTCATTTCTCACTAGTAAATACTCTTATTTTTGTGTAAATATTGTAATTATTTCAGTTTCAGCAGTTTCATATTGACTGACGGCTGCTAACATGACAACAAGTAACGGACCAGGACCTTGAACAAAGGACACTTTTCTTTTCTTTCTTGTGTAATGAAAGATGATGTAACACAACCACCCAGAAGTATCACACGGTAAAAAAACACGCATCATAAGTTTGTTGTATGTTACCTTCTATTCATAAACCAAACAATAGATTCAGTGTTTGCTCGCAGCTGAAGCTGAAGCTGCTTCTCTTTATGATTCAAACTGGATTCAGAGTCTTTGAAGTCGTGTCACACTGGAAAATTTCCCAGAGAAGACAAACACATGCTGTGTGAAGTGGTTGTATAGCGTGTTGAGACAGTTACCGTTCGACGCCCTGCAGTTTCATCCTGTGTCTGTCTGACATCAGCAGGCCGCCACCCCACGCTGCCTGCAGCCACACAAAACACACAACACACACAACACACACAAAACACACACAGCACACACAACACACACACAACAAACTGGTTTGTTCTATAAAGTACTGCACATTGCCGCTGTATCAGCATATATACCAGGTTTACTTCACCTTAGAGCACTTTAAATGCAAATAAAAGAAATGCCTAGAAAACAATGTATGCAATCTATGTATGTAATGATGTATCCAAATGACTTTGAAGAGTTTCTGTATGTCTTCAAGAACAACAAAACAAAATCCTGCAGATGACTGAGATTTTAGAGTTAAAGATTGATAAAATTGTTTTTATTTCTTACAACTATTATTATTATCAATTCAGCCATTATTATAAAAAAAAAAAAAATAGTACTTGTAGCAACAGCAGTACGGTCTCAGACGGAGGGAGAGTATAAGTATGCCTTAAGAGTGTTGGCACTTTTTGAAAGGGCTATATGTAAGATATTTAGTTTCAAACATTGTTATTAGTTATTACTCATATTGTGGGGACATGAATTTGATTATTCAGTCACATTATGGTGATTAGAGATTATACTGAAGACAAAAAACAAATCCTTAAAGTTTAGGGTGAAGACTTAGTTCAAGGTTAGTGTAAGGTCAGCTTCAGGCTGTAAATACGTAATGTTCTTTGAATTGATGGAAGGAGTGTGTGTGTGTGTGTGTGTGTGTGTGTGTGTGTGTGTGTGTGTGTGTGTGTGTGTGTGTGTGTGTGTGTGTGTGTGTGTGTGTGTGTGTGTGTGTGTGTGTGTGTGTGTGTGTGTGTGTGTGTGTGTGTGTGTGGCATGGGGCACCTTACATCAACATGCATCCACAGTTTGTGTCTGTGGCAGACGTCTGCGATGGCATTGAGCGGATCGAAGGCTCCGTACACTGTAGTGCCGGCCGTGGCGTTCACATAGAAAGGAACCAAACCCTGGAGAGAGAACAGAGGTTGGCAACATCTGTACATTATGATCCAGCTGCCTGCACACATCTCTGTGTCTGTATCATACATGACAAAACATTTTAATGAAATGTGGTGATTAGCAGCCCTTGTTTTAAAAAAAAAACAATGTGATTATTTACAGATCATGCAAATCAATAATTAATTGAAAATAGAGCAAAGACAACATATCAAATATTGAAACTGAAAATATTTATTGTTTTATAAAAAATTATATGCTAATTTTGAATTTATGGCAGCTACACTTTTCAAAAGAGTTGAGATAGAGGCAACAGTAGACTGGAAAAGTTGTGAAAACTAAAAGAAATGCCTGGTGGAACATCTGACAACTAATTAGGTTACCATGGCAACAGATCAGTAACATGATCGGGTATAAAAGATGATTTCAGAGAGGCAGAGTCTCTCAACAGTGAAGATGGGGAGAGGTTCACCACTCTCTGAAAGACTGTGTTGGAAAATAGTTCAACAATCTAAGAATAATGTTCCTCAACGTAAAACTACAAAGAATTAGTGGATTTCATCGTCTACGGTTCATAATATCATTAAAAGATTCAGAGAATCTGGAGAAATCTCTGAACACAAGGGACAAGGCTGGAAACCAATATTGGATGGTGGTGATCTTCGGGCCCTCAGGCAGCACTGCATTAAAAACACACTATTCTGGAGTGGAAATCACTGCATGGGCTCAGGAACACTTGTGAAAACCATCGTCTGTGAACACAGTTCATCGCTGCGTCCACAAATGATGTTAAAACTCTCCAAAGAAGAAACCAGATAGAAACATGATCCAGAAACACCGCCGCCTTCTCTGGACCGAGATCATTGAAGATGGACTGAGGTGAAGTGGAAAACTGTCCTGAGGTCTGATGGATCACAATCTGAGATTCTGTTTGGAAATCAGATTGCAATTCTGAAATCCTCTATCAGGCAAGAATGGGACCACATTTCACTTTCAAAACTCCAGCAATTGGTCTCATCAGTTCCCAAACATACAGAGGTGATGCAACACAGTGGTAAACATGATCCTATCCCAACTTTTTTGAAACATCAACTTTAAAGTGAGCACATACTTTTCATAGAATAATAACATTTCTCAGTCTCAACATTTAAGATTTTGTCTTGGGTCTGATTTGTTTTCAACTTTTTTTCCTTTTATTCATACCTTTTCTTCAGCTGTAACAATGGAAGACTCAAGTTCTGCAGGAATCATCTTCCCTCTTTAAGAATCAAAGTATACAAAGGTTCAGTCAACAACCCTCTTTTTATAAAGCATATTGTACAAAAGGCAAATCCACTTGACATATTTCTCCGAGACAGAAATTTGCAATTCAACATGTATGTAAGTATGTAAACTTGTAATATACATTGTGTTCAGTGACCCTCTGGAAAAATGTACCCAAAACATGAAAGCTGTGACAGGTGAGCAAATGTTTCTTTTGTCATGCGTGCTGACATGAATATGTGTGCTTAGTGTCTGACTTACCCACCTTTCATCACATTTCACCACCAGCACATTCTCACTCCCCATCCCCAGCACTCCTGCAGATTTCTTCACTGAATAGTGACTCTGAATGGGTGAAAAGATGGCCTTTCATCTTCACTGTCCAACTTCAATCACTTGAAAAACAGGTAGACCTTTCATTCAGCTGAAAGAAAGTGGCTGTGAAAACACTCCCAGGTGCGTATGTCGAGTGAAACTCAATACAGAGAGCACCAGAGCACAATGCACCAGCAGTAGAAGTCATTTATTGATCCCTCAGGGGAAACTGATCCTCTCCATCCTTTTCATATACCCACAATGTAGTGCCAGTTCTTCTGCCACTGCCTTTTGTCAGGGGTACTGACATGAGTAGGATATTATGGTGGGAGATAACAGGAACACCCAGAGTAAACCCATGAAATCATGGGAGATAATACAGACTACACACAGGAAGTACATGGGACAGCCAACAGAGCGAACCACTCAGTCACTGTGCTGCTGATGAGTCAGGGTGCAACTTTGAAGAAAAGTGGACCTTGACTGTGCTATTTAAGCATTATGTACAAGTTCAATAACCATTTACAAACCAAAAATCATAACATTGGTATTGATGAAATCATCAACATGTGACATGTTGCACAGGGCACATTTCTGTTCAAAAATCCTTCTTTTTAGTCATTTTGGTTTTAATTACAATGGTTTAGTAACATTATTGAAATTGGATCGACATTTTAGACTAGAAACAGGTGATGTGGAATGACATGTAGAAGAGTTTTCTTTAAAGAATATACTGTCATTTGCACGGGTGCCACTTACTGACACCACAGATGTCCTCTGTTTCATCCTCGATAAGCAATTAAGATGTTTAGGACAAAGGAGATGACCATTTCCATCATGATCCCCCACAAAGTGTAGTAAATAGTGTGTGATTACATGTTCTGAAGTGAAGAGGGCCAGCCGGGGCAGAGCTCCCATCCCTCTGGTCTTCACCTCTGGGTAGAAGTGATATCTGGCCACCAGGATGCTGTAAAGGTTGGATATCGTGCCTCCTTTAGAGACCAGAACAAACACTTAATGGACTGCATCTCTGTTCATTCATCACTCATTCATCTCTCAGTCACATACTAAAACTTAAAGATACTTTAAAATACACACTCCTGTATGTTAACAATGTACAGTTTTGGAAGTATTAAAATTTTGTGTTAGTATTGTGTTTGTGCAGCACAGACTCTGCTCTGTACTGAAAGATTTCCACAGCTCTATCTAACTCCGACTTTAGACTCCTCAGCCATGCACTGACAATAAAAGCTGTTTTATAAGTGAAACTGTCCTCCCGTAAAAAAAAACAAGACCACAGATCATTTGTGCAAAAAGCTTTTTAAAACCCATCGTTGTTGTTTTTTTTATGCCAGGTGATGTCTAGCATCGTGTGAGGTGTCTCAGCAAATGTTCCAAAATAACACATTCAAGTGACAGTGCTCTCTATTGGCTGTAGTAATAATGACGGCATCAAAGGAGGAAGTCAGGAGATGTCGTCATGGAGGAGGGAGGAGGTCGGGGTGGAGGGGTCAATAAAACACGGACTTTAACACGGTCGTCAGCTGTTCATTGTCTGTTTCAGTGGTGTTTGTTTTAACCATGATCTGAATGCATAACCAAATACTTATTATAGTAACCATGACAACGACTGTCTTTTAACCTTCTAACCTTACCTGGACAGAAGATCCCATCCCCCTCATCGTCACACCATCCCACAATCCTTTGCATTTTCCTCAGCAGAACTTCCTCCATGAGTATGAAAACAGGAGATACTTCATATGTAAACCTGGTCAAGAAATGTATTTTATTAGTTTCATATTGTATAATACAACAGATGTAACATTATAACTATTAGCTATCTCCTATTTCTTTGTTGATCTGCTGAAATTAAAATGAAGGGAGTTAGTTTCTGTCAGTTTTGATAGAAGTCAGCAGCTCTGGATGAATTCCCTGCTCTTCCCGTTTGCCCCTTGGACTGACTTCTTCTCCATACAGCACCGGAGGATCATGGGTATTTTAGTTCCTCTGCACTGTCCCACACACTTTGTTATCTCCCAGTGTACCTTTAATCTTATACCCTACTACGATGTGCTGACCTGTCTCAGGGACATCCTGTCTGATGTTAGAACTGCTTCTATGGATCTGGTGCTGAGGACCTGTTGTTGTTCTGCCATGATCAGAGTCTGTTCACTTTGTTCACTTTGACATGTAATTAACGATGAAATCTCAAATAAAGTTTTGAGTTAAATTATGCACATTTTGTAGATCAAGATGAAGAGTTTACATGTTGGTGTTGGCTGTAGAGGTCAGCCACTCGCCTGCCACACCAATCACATCCAGACCTGAAGAGAGCTGATTGAAGAAACGGGGATGGCCTGGAAATACAAACAAGTCAGAGGTTGAGAAATCAATAATTTATCACTAACATGCACAGTGATGTTTAAAATGAAATGATATGAAGGAGCTTACAGGTTTAGTTAATAATCTGCCTGCTGAATTCTGGATAAATTACAGTTTAAGAGTGAATGTGAATTTTAACAGTGAATTACAGTAGTCCAGGTGTAATGAGTTAAAACATTGTCACCTGTCATTAAAATTAAGCATGTGTTTATTCCTGGAAATGTTTGTGGTTTGAAAAAACATTCTTGGATTTATTGATATGCTGCCCAACGGATAAATGACTATGAAATTACTCCATGGTTTTTGGGGTAATTGCTGACTGCTGATTTATCATTGTTGGTAAGTAATCCAAGAGTAGAGTCTATCTGTATGGTGTGATCTTCTAGACCAATGATTAAGACCGCTGTTTTATTGCTATCAAATATATATACAAAATGTCATGAATCCTTAGTGCTTAAACAAGTTGTGTCAAAATGATGTGTAAGTGGTAAATATAATAAACAGCAAAGTAGACATTGGCCAAAAGTTTCGTATGTTTGGTTGTTCTGGCTGGATCGCGGGCCCTTCAGTGACTTGGCACATGCTGTCTTAAAAACTCTCTGTTACACATCCTAAAGAAGGGGAACTATTCAAGTGTTTGAATATAACCATTTCAATAGATTCGAAAGTAACTTTCTTGTCTGCCAACAATAAAAGTCACTTGAAAAAAAGAGGTCAAAGAAAATTTTCATTATTGCATAAAGGTGTAAAGTCTAAGATGTGTGCATCTTGAAAGCAGAGCAAACACTTAGGGCCTAATTTACTGAAGGTCTGCATGTGTAAAATCAGGTGCAAACTTCACATCACCTGCAAAAAAATGTCCAAGATTTACTAAGATCTCAAATAACGGTACTAAATTGCTTGTTTTTTCCAAAAGTTTGCACATTTATTTCGCACCCGTTTTGCGGGTGATTTACTGAGTAATTGCATCATTGAAATCAGGTGCAAATCTCTGTATTTAAATGAGGGTTTGAGTGTTAAAGTGATTCCAGCAATGGAAAAACACAGAACAACCGCAAAAGGAAAAAGAAAATCTGATCCCATTGAAATTAAGAAATATAAATATAACAAGAACAAAACACTTTATAGGAGATCATCAGCAAGAAAGTCAATGTGGGAAAAACAAAAAGGAGAAAAAAGGCTTCATAATATAACGTCTGCAAATGAAAGAGGAGGACGGTGGATGAGATCCTCTAACAAACACCGATCAGCAGGTCCAGATCTTTCTGTGATGAGCAGCTGATGTTTCATCGAGTTCCTGGAGGTCTCGTGAACCAGATGAAGCTACCTGTGAATTCTGCAGGACTCATTCAGGATGTGACAGCTCACCTGAATAACAGGACTGGAGGGAGATCCAAGCAGAGATACGCTGGAACCACCCAGAGGCAGCAAAATGAATAAGTTTTCCCTCTGACATCTCAAACATTAACGGGTGTAAAACCTCGTTCTCTACGTATTCTTTGGATCTCATCCACCGTCCTCCTCTTTCATTTGCCGACGTTATATTATGAAGCCTTTTTTCTCCTTTTTGTTTTTCCCACATTGACTTTCTTGCTGATGATCTCCTATAAAGTGTTTTGTTCTTGTTATATTTATATTTCTTAATTTCAATGGGATCAGATTTTCTTTTTCCTTTTGCGGTTGTTGTGTGTTTTTCCATTGCTGGAATCACTTTAACACTCAAACCCTCATTTAAATACAGAGATTTGCACCTGATTTCAATGATGCAATTACTCAGTAAATCACCCGCAAAACGGGTGCGAAATAAATGGAGTACCTTTATTTAAGATCTTAGTAAATCAGGCCCTCACAGCATAGTGGACCATGACTTAACTGTTTAACTGCCCTCCTTTTACATAAATGCAGAAGTTTGCCAAAATGTTTGAATTTCTTTTTGATTTGACTAAACTGTGTGAAAGAAAAAGAGTGACACACTGAGCACATTTGAATTGCAGGTATAAATGAAGGGTTAGATAGATCAGATACTTCTTCATACCTGCAGCTGTAAAGTTTTGAAAAGGCAAAGCATAAATGTTAATATCTGCATTCTTATAAGTCAATCATGTACAGAATTGGGAAGATTTCAGGAGTTCACACACACACACACACACACACACACACACACACACACACACACACACACACACACACACACACACACACACACACACACACACACACACACACCTGTATTGACCCCATACTTGAGTGTGTCTCGACAGTCCACAAGAATCTGCTCCAGAGTTTCTGGTTGGTCTGGCAGGTCCAGACTGAAGCCCTCTAGGCCCTCCATCAACTGGTGAGGATGGTGGAAGTCCAGCACCTCAAACACAGGCAGCATTTTTTATATACTTATATTACACATATTATATATACATCTACATGCATTTCATAACATACATAACATTTCAATTACATGAAGCTGGCAGATGTCTGAGATCATTCCTATTTGATAGTTTTAAAGCTTTCTGTTCGGTCCAACTCCTCTGCAGATTAAAAAAAAACACTGATTTCATGTCGTTAACTTTCCCTGATTTTTCTTGCCCCAAGAGATACACGGCAAAATGGTTTGAAACTTCTTATCCACAATTTTATCTGATTGCTAGTTTAAAAAAATGTGGGACAAAACAAAGTCGAGTTTTAATAAACATATGACAATGTATTAGGTATGCATCTTCATAGTTTTTGAGCTTTTTCTTTCCTTTTTTCCTTTTTACACCTTTAGAATTGCC